>NC_092687.1:44024983-44325309 GCF_964275005.1 Diadema setosum | reverse complement strand
AAATGTGTCTGCAAAGTATAGTCACTATTAGCAACAGCATGATCAAACATATATCTCATAGATAAGAAATTTATATTTGAAACGTTCCAGCATAGAATTGTAAGGTGAATATTGGCGAAGAAGGCATTAAAGACCAAACTCTAGTAAAGGATTCAAGCGCCGTGTCGAAATTAGATTGAAAAACGTCTGACAAGATGTCTTGTGACGTTGCGCGGAGGAATATTGATGATATCTTCACGTGACTTGTCCCTTTAACATACGCCTACCTATCAGTGACTCAATAAAAACAAGGAAGTTTGGAGACGAATTAGGATTGAAACCAGCTTTCAACCAAAGGACGTAGACAAGTAGTGTATCTCCGGAAATCTGAAAAGAAATTTCTTCTAAAGATTTCCACATATTGTAAGTATTTACAGCACGACAATAAATTACGTAGAGAAGACGGGGTATGTCGAGTTTCATTTTTTTTTTTTTTTTTGTCTGTCAAACTACTACTTTTTTCTAATTATTGATACCCATTCTTCTTTTCCAGATCACTAAAGTTGAATACAACAAAATTATGCGTGGTGAGTAATGAATGCTTTTACTGATATGTTATGTATTAAGCCTATTATACGTCTTTCTGAATGCCTTATATTGTTTTATATATCTATAACATGACAACTGGCCTATATATTAAATTTTGTCGTCTTTACTTTATCCAGCAGGATTCTCATGCTATCCAGGAATCTCATCAAAATGATTGACAGCCGAGTGTTGGTTCAGGTCGGGATTCTTCTCATGAATATTCACAATAGTGGTAAGGAGTGCGATCGTTTTAACCTAGTTATTAATTTTCATTATTACATCGCTCGTTTTTCCGTAGATTGATGTGAATGTTTAACATGCACAGCTTTTCAGTGTCTGAAAATAAAGATGGCAATGCATAAAGGTGTTGTAATTTTCAATATTGCAACGGTTTTCCATCCAAAAGTTGTGTATAAACTGATTTATCAATTAATTATTATTATTATTTTTTTTTTACTCTTGGAGCCCACATTTTACCCCTATACTCCCCTTATATCTTGTATTTATTATGTTATAAGTCAAATTGATGCAATTGCCCGCAACAACTGAAACATTATCTACTTGTGTGTGTGTGTGTGTGTGTGTGTATGTGTGTGTGTGTGTGTGTGTTTGCGGAGAGCGAGCGTGTGGGTGTATGTTTATGTGTGTGCGTGTGTGTGTTCATCTTTTTCTTCAAGGCTCAGAATAATTCCTCTTATTTTCTGTTTATATTCTTTCAGTTGCAATGACAATGAACCTCGAGGTACCCACGGCTCTCCAGGCTGGTCGTGAAGACACGGCAGTGTGCTCAGGAAATGACATCCACGGCTCGGCTGCTCTGACCTGGTTTCTGAACGGCGTCCAAATCTCAGACGGCTTCACCACCACCAGCGAAGTCAGCCGAATCGATGATTACTGCACCTATTCTGAATAGAAAGGTCGCAAAAACTTGAAATACCCTCAGTCATTAACATTCTGCAAAGAAAGTGCGACAGAAACGTTCATCGAATCTTTCTGGGCCATTATAAAGATGACAGTTTTACCGCAAACCAGGAAATAGCTCCAAGACCATGTTGAAATGAGCAGACGTTTTCGTCTTTTCTCAGAAACAGATAACAAAAGATATCCTGTCGAGTCAAAACAAAGGCAATAATTTGCCGATTGATATGTCCCAATGAGCTTGGTTTGCCAAGTTATAAAGTTTCTTATATCATAATAGAGTGTAGATAAACAATTTGCAGCTTTAAAACTCACAGGAGACTTTTTCTCTTTCTCTCTCCATTCTTGAATAAACACTTACAACGTGTCTCTTAAGGAATAATTTATTCTTTAAAAGTTGTTGTTAGTTGTTGCTCAACAACATTGACAATGTTTCTAAAAGTATATGGCAATATGAATGACGCTGTAAATCTATGAACGTATTCTTCACGCCCACTCCTCATCGATCTGTCCACATAACACTAAAAAAGAGTGCGCTACCTTATGAGCAGCTCGATCGGATGTGACCTTTCACCTACATTCAAGTCAGGAAACCAAAACCAGCCGTTTTTTCATTATACGAACACTATATTTGTTGGATTAACGCAACGACCTATCCTGTAAAGTATCCCAATGCAGAACCACAGTCCACTCTTTCAAACTTCAGCCGAATATCATCATAAATTTGATTCTTTGAAGGCACGGTGGTAAATATTTCAAAGAGAGACAAATGGCAGAACTGGAGGCTTTCATAACGGACCCTCTAACTACACTAGGCTGACCGCTAAAAATAGTCAAATAAAATTAAGATACAAAAGAGCCTACGATAGGTATGTCCTTAATGTATATGACTATCGGAAAGTGACTGTGCCTTAAAAGACTGACCAAATGAAATATTAAATGGAATTTACTCTTGTAAAAAGACATAAGTTTTCTGCCCTGTGGTTGTATGGGTTATAATTAGAATTCTTGTCCCTGTGCAAACGCATCGTCTCTATACGTCAAAATTGATTTCTGCATCGACACACACAGACACACACACACACAATCCTAGACTAGAAGGAAAATATGTGTAATATCTATATTATGGATTTTCTATGGAAACTATTTAGAAGACAATAACAATTTTAACACGTAGAAACATGCTTAATGACAAAGACATTCAACACAGATGACAAAACGTTAAAGTAATGGAGTTTGAGATTGGATGTCAACTTTTACCAACTGTGATGCAAGTCGGGAAGGGTAGAATTTTAACACCAGTTAAAGTAAGTACTCTGTGAAAGCTATAGAGCACCGTGTTTGATTCTTTATCGATCTTATCCGGGTTGTAATAACTCCTGAGGGTGTGAAATTTTCTGTCAATTACTAACTTTGTATAGCCAGAGGCAGTACGTGCTGTGAGACGAATGAACTCTAGAGCATAACGACCACTCTGTGCTAGAAACTGCGGTGACAAATGTGGAAATACGTGTCCCGAATATGCGGGTGAGTACATGCGGCTTAAGTACTATATTAATTGGATGTGTTCCAAAATACAAACGAGGCCAGTACACTTGCGAACATAGTCTATTAGACGACGCATATAGAATATGTACATGACCTGGAAAAGTTGTTAAAGGTTATTAATTCGTGTTCTAGAAGGGTATTTTAGTTTGGTTGCCACCTTCACAATCTTTGCCAATTTTTTTTTCTCATCCTATAATTAGCATAATCACTGTCATCAGCATTATGTGCAATATAATTGCTAATTTTGATACAGGAACCCTGAAAACAGAGATAACACGACTTTTCAAGATTTTTTTTCCAGCCTTAGGAATTTATCTATAACACCTGTTTACAATTCCAAATGTTGCAAGTGTCTAGAATAGCATAATTAGCATAATGAGCTAATTTGCATAAATATGTACAATAGTAGATTGCACTAGATTCACATTTTAGTATATATTTTTTTCTTCTTCCTTTCTTTTTTTTTCTTCTTCTTCTTCTTCTTCTTTTGTCACATAGGCATACTCCGCTTTTCTTATTTGGCACAATTACATCATCTGGTCTTATCTTCAATCCGTTCTCCGTTTCTTTTTCACAAACACTGATTACTCGGGGCTTACAGCCAAACAAGCTAGCTTTCATGTAGGTCCCGTCATACTTCTCTTTGATCAACCCCATTTCGATTTCGATTTTGACCAGTTATCATTACATGTAATTACTGCGTTATCACCATGTATATTGTTTGTTTTCTGCACATTGTTTACAAGGTAAAAGAACTTGTTTGATTTCTGTTGTAATGTTTATAAATGAAAAGTATGAAAATAAATGAATTGAATTGAATGAATAGATGACACGCACACACACCAAAAAAAAAAAAAATGTATTTGACCCGGAAAGTTGTAAATTACAGTGAGTGTGGTCTTTTTTTTTTTTTTTTTTTTTTTTTTTTGCTTAATGTCTTACATTGTAGATGGGCATTAAATCATATCAAACTTTGTTGTCACCTTGGCAACCTATATGGCAATTACAGTAAAACGCTTAAATATAGCATATTCACCTAATTAGCGAAATAATATTATGTAGGCATATATCCTGGCAATCTCAATGCAGGAAGCCTGAAAACAAAAAGAAAGTACTTTTTTTTTTCATTAGGTTTCTACAACAAGGTGTCCATTCAATAACATCTTATCGGGAAAATAAGGGATCGGAAAAGTTCCTTATTTTTCAAGCAAAATGTTTACGAAGCTTGGTACACACTTCGGTGTTGTCAGGGGCGTAGGCAGGGGGGGGGGGGGTGTGCATCCCCCATGCAGCTCACAAGGTTGGGGATGACATATATAATCATTACCCCTCCCCCCACCTTTCGGGTATTTTTTTTTTTTTTTTATCATTGGTAACTGGCATTCTTTTTTCGTTTATTATGATTACCACTCTTCTTCTACTTCTTCTCATTACTATTATTATTATTATTATTATTATTATTATTATTATTATTATTATCATTATTTTATCATTATTATCATAATCTTCGTCATTGTCACCTTATTTGCATATTTTTGATCACAAAAAAAAAGATTTTCTTCTGCCTCTGATGGGACGGTGTGACTAAATGTTTATCAAGAGACGTATTATTATTATACAACTTGGTAAATGGGGTAAATACGTAACTCTTTACTGCTATTGTTATCATTATAATTTGTATTATAATTTGTAGTCTCGAGTATACTCTGCCAAGTGTCTATGAAAAATCCGCGTTGTAGCAAAATCAGCCCGTCCACAATGGATTTATTGTCTTGTAATCTTGGAATAGCACACATACAGTATAAGAGAGCGCCTTTGTCATTGAAGGTCGCGTCAGCGCTTGCGATTTTAACAGCACTGTATGATTTTAATACTGAACCGTTCTGTTACCGTATCACTCAATATTTATTTCGCTCACTCTTTTGATTGTAAACTTTGTCAAATTCCACCAGAAGAGTGAACCAGATCGTTGAATTTCAATTCTAAAAAAATCAAAAACTACCACGTGGACGAGGAAGAACTCCATCCCACACCTTCCCCCGCTAGTTCCGCCGCCATAAACTATTAGTAGACAGTGAAAAGAATCACACACGGAAATATCACGATTTATACAATTAGACCTACATGTCTGAATGTCCTCAGCACTTTAGAGTATGCTGCAGATCGTTAAATTTCAGTTCTATGCAATTAAGCCCGCTTGAAATCATCGGAAACAATAATGCGACGTGTTGCTTGGTTAAAGTGGACTTATCGGCTTTCCCAACTAGACGAGAATGGAATGTATAAGTTTCTACAACCAAACACTGATTATAAACAGAAATTACTCGTGATGCGTTTTGTTACAAAATTATTTTTTCATTCAGATCGGTCCCACATGCAATAAATCACAGTTATATATCGATTTTCATCAAACAAACAATGGACTTATCAGTTTTTGCTAACAAGCTCTTTATATTGATAATCAGTTCACGGATTACGTTGCTACCCTGTCAACGTTTTCTTTTATTTTACTTTGCTTTACTTCGTTTCCTTTTACTTTTTTTTTCTCCCTAAAGAGAGCCGTTATCAGGGTGAGCCTTTCCCCGCCAATTAACACATGAAGGACCAAGGTCCTCTGTTGTTAGCAATGATGAAGTACTGTCTTCTACCTAATACCTTTATACCCACAGTTTGCTGACATAGTATAGGCCAATTGTTGAAAGTAATGAATAGGGGCATTGAGGGGACTTTATTGTAATGTTTTGATCATTGGTTAGAAGTATTGTTATCATGTTGGGCGATACTTTGAAATACAGGAGACATATTTGTGTGATGTTCCTGTTACATCTTTTATTATCCCATTCTTTGTCACCCATGCATGCATCCAAACAAGCAAAAAAGTCGCCAAACATGGATTATAGTTAAGGGCAGATTCTGAAAGAGCAGACTCTGAGCTTCAAAATGATGCCATAACTGTATACAATTGCTCCTTTCCGACCTAGATGTCTAGATAATGGACAGAAAGTACACACTTTGGAAAAGTCTTTACTGAGAAAAGAATCTTTGAAGTTTATGTTCTATTAGTGCTTAATCTCACTATTTTGCAAGAGGTGCAATTAATGAGATTAAACAAAAAAAGAGGATCTAAAACTTTGATAACTACAATAAAGGAATCATCAGATTAATCTGAAATTTTCCACACTGGTTAATCACATTCTATTCATGGATACATATACTACAACTTTAAATACAGTAGCACTATCCTTTCAAAAGTTATCAGAGTTGCAAGTGAAGAGTGAGTAAAGGGTTTTCATGAAATGAAAAAGGGTCTCGACATGTCTAAGTCATAACGGTCTACACCATTCTAAAAAAATATATTGTGTTCTGTAAAAACAGCTGAAAACAGTTTCACATTCGTTTTACAAACTCAAACTTTAAAATAATTGCGAAGAAGAATTTCTCTTTCTGAAAATATTGAAGGAGATCGATTATAAGTTCACCCATATCACATTTCTTTTTTTAGTCCACACGGAAAATCAGGGTGTGGCGATTTTTTATTTTTTTATTTTTTTTTTATTTTTTTTTGGTTTTGTGATGAACGGTCACATTATGATCATAATTGAACAATTTGTGTATAGGCTGCATAATGGAACTTCTCGTTTGACCCATCGACAACCTCAGTTTGAAAAGAACGCCATAACTCGGTATACTTCATTTGTCTGTGCAACAGGGAATAAACCCTATCACAAGCATTATATACGTTTTATGGGACTTTGCACTCACTAACTGTTAAAATTTTTAACGCAAGTGATATACCTGGTTTATTTATTTATTTTTTTTTTTTTTTTGCAAATGAACCTGTTAATGCTACCATACTCGTATCTATAGGCCTATGCTCTATAGGACAATCATCTTTGTATAAAGTATGTAATATTTATGTATTATGTAAAATAAATGTTCCATTAATGTAATGCGTGTATTATGTATTTTAAATTGGTAGCATATAGGCGTATTTGTCTTTTTTCCATAATATTTCAACTATCAAGACTTCCCATTGTGGTTATCAACAACATCATGAAACCCTGAATTTGAGAACGACCCAAGCCATAATGTGGTCAATCATCTTCGAAAGCCATGTACTTGTTACGTGTAATGATAAACTTGTAATAATCATGCAAAATTTGCAGAATTTAATTCTGTATACTTTTTTTTGATTTGTATTACAGTTGAAGAGTTTGTTTGAAGTCCATATTTGCCAAATGGAGATATTTGCGATTAAAAGTCAAGAAAAA
Organism: Diadema setosum; assembly: GCF_964275005.1. Taxonomy (NCBI): domain Eukaryota; kingdom Metazoa; phylum Echinodermata; class Echinoidea; order Diadematoida; family Diadematidae; genus Diadema; species Diadema setosum. The sequence goes on along the minus strand of NC_092687.1, from coordinate 44,318,005 downwards.
TAAAGAGAATAATAAGAAAATGTTTGCTTCTTTTGACCATAACTTCAAAAATGTACCTTTATAGGAAGTGACCAATATATCATGTAAAGGGTATTATTTTGTACTTTATGACAGAGGCCGTACTTCAAAATCTTCAAAAATGGACTTATCTGTTTTTGCGAACAAACATTTCAGTACTAGTTGCGTATTTGGATGATATTCACAGTACATTTGAAAAATAAATAAGAATTTTAGCATGTGACTTGTTTTTTTTTTTTTTTTTTTCCTCGAATGTGATGAAGTGTGATGGACTTGGGACTTGATACTACATTGTAGTATTATGATTGTATGAAGGTTTGTAAGATAATGTGGGGAGGGGGTTACTAGTATCACCCTCTGCATGTATCGCATGCTAGTATGCTCGCTATTCAAATACACACTGTAGCTAGCTAGCTAGTCTAAGTAGCTGGTTAGCAGCAAGCATGCAAAGAGTATTAATAATAAGAATGATTCTTATTATTAATACTCTTTGCAGATTATCTGATGGTCAACTCTCCCGCTTTTACACGGCCGCTGATGAAACGCAAGTGGCTGCCGCCCTCTAGCGGTGAGCGGGGATAATCGAACCTGGGTCGGAAGCACTGAAATCCATAGTCTATTTCCAGTGATCAGACTAGACGTCTGACATGCAGGATTTTGTACACCTATAGGAATTTTTAAATTATAGGCCTTTTCAGCGCTCTTACTTTCAAATCATTACTTCTTTATGTAAATGAAAGTATACATTTCTGGAGTGAAAACTAGTCAAAGAATCCACTGTTATATCATATTTTCTCTAAAACTATGAGGGTATTTTTTCTCCTTAAGAAAATGGCAAGAATTTTTGTCAACTTTACATGTTCGCTGAAATGTTTGATTTTTGTAGTAAGCATGGCTATATAACCTCACTTGAAAATCATGCTACAATTCTTATAAGGCTTATCATATTTTGTTTTTAAGCAATTAAAAATAAAGGTTTGAGTTGACAGAAAAGGGTTTAAAACATATTTTTACGGGTACCTCTTGTAGGTTAAAATTTCGAATTTAGTTACAAAAGTTTCTTAGACACAATACACGTTTTTCTTTTAAAAGAAAAATATTTATATTAAGGAACAAAATAAACAAACCTTTAGCAGCTAATAATATCACAGCTTATCATCATGACTATAATTTTATACTTGTACTCAGTAATTCGATCATTTCCCGGATCATTCAGGGTACACAAGCACAACAGTGACTGCTATTCAACACTGCATTTACAGAACAGAGAGATGGGTTAGATATAAACTGGAATTCTGCTTATTTGGATTTTCATGATTGAAACAACAACAATAAAATCATGGCAATACACAATATTAATTCAGAGTTATACATTCTTAGGTTCTTTATTCAACAGAATACTTAACAAGTAGAGTGAATTATTTGACTACTATATAAGAACCGGCGTAGCAAGGGGGGGGGGGGGGAATGGAGGCAGTCGCCCTCCCCCCCCCCCCCCCCTCCCAAAGATTTGGACCGGGGATTTGGAAGGCGGGGGGGGGGTGAAAAATAATTGTGTGTATAGGGCCCCGCTACTGTAAGCATGTGCATGACTAAGCCGCTCCCTTTCAACCTCTGATTAAGATTATAATTTTCACTCAAAGTGTGCACCAGATCGTTAAATTTCAATTCTAAATAGCAAAATCTCTCCTGCGTGGGAGGGGGTATCCCCCTCTCACATCCTCCGCCGCTACACTTCGGCCCTTTTCCTGGCACATTTTGATTGACAGATTCAAAAATGTTTCTTTAAGTTTGCATCAGATCCATGACTTCAATTCTATCAAATAAAAAAGTAAATAAAAAAATTTACCATTCCCCCGCCCGATCGCTGTAGGTTATCCATTCATTTAGACTCTGTGAGCACTTTGGGGATTGACAATCATTTTCCGAATAATTCCAAAAAAAAAAAAAAGTGCGCATCATTCTATAATTCTATAATTTTTGAAGATTTTGAAGTACGGTCTCTGTCATAAAGTATACAAAATACCTTTTAAATGACATATCGGTCACTACATAATAAAGTTAATTTTTAAAGTTGTGGTCAAAAGAAGCAAATTTTTCTTATCATTCTCTTTATTTTTCTTGACCATTAATCGCAAATATCTCCATTTGGTAAATATGGACTTATCGGTTTTTGCAAACAAACTCTTCATTTCTTTTTCTTACTTTTTATAGAAAAAAATCCAACATTTCACCAAAAGTGTACTCCAGATCGCTGAATTTCAGGTCTAAAAATCCAAAATCTTCTAAGCGTGGGAGGCCCCTCTCCTACACCCTCGTACAGATATTTCAATTCTAAGTTCCCCTCCCCCAATCGTGAAAACGGATCGACTCCCATGTCCCTTCCATTCCCTTCGCCCTCTCGGTCACTCCGCTCTCTCGCGCAGATTTTTTTTTTTTTTTTTTTTATGTTTTGGTCCACTCCCATCAATTGTATAAACTGAACGATGCCCCTGGTAATGATTACTTTAATTGACTTAAATGAAGAAAATTTAGAAACGCAGAAGTTATCAGAAAATTATTACATACAAAGAAATGAATATCCATATTACATGTACTATTTCATTGATTCCATTTTCGCATTTTGCAGGGCGAGGCTATGTTTTAAAAAGTGAGGGTGTCAAAATCGTTTTTCAAAACGAAAACAAAAGAAAAGCGAAACAGCAACAAAAAGGTGTTGATATTTTTGACGTGCAATTTTCGGCCGAAAGTCGGCTGATAACCCTCCCATCTTATATTTCAGGCCAAAAAAAAAAAATAAATAAATAAATGTCGGGGATGCAAACATTCAATCCCTTTGTCCTCTGAAAAAAAAAAAAAAAAAAAAAACCGGGGGCAGCTCCCCACCAAGCTCCCCAAGCCCCCCCCCCCCCACTCCATGGTCACACTTTGAACATTGAGAGTTTTCCAAATGCGACAAAATGTGTGCACCAGAACGTTTAACTGCAATTAGTCTCCCTCGTGTTGATAGGAGGTGGAATAAGGCTTATCCCCTCCCACATCCTCCTCCTTTGTCTCCTTCCACATAGGCCTACTTGCTACACTTCTCTGATTGACAATTCAAGATATTCCAGCAAAAGTGTGCGCCAGATCGTTGATTTTCAGTTCAAATTAAAAAGCTCCCTCGAATATGGGAGACGTATCTTGCCACCTATACTCATTGCTTGGTCCCCTTCCTGGCAATTTCCGAATTTTTCACACACACACAAAAAAATGTGCCCAGATCACTTTATTTCAATTCTTAAAACGCAAAATCTCCGTCGGATGTGGGAGGGGGCACCCCTTCCCACACCCTCCCCTATCTAGACCTTAACATACACAGTGATGATGCACACGCGGAATAAAAGCCAAATTTCGTGATTTAGGTTTTAACACTTCCTTGAAAAAAACCTTATTTACTTGCATCATTCATTAATTTTTTTTTTCGGGAAAAATTGTAAGTATTTCATCAAAGGTTTATAATTTGCACCAGATCGCTGAATTTCAGGTCTGAAAATGCAAAATCATCCTGTTGGAGAAGATATTCCCCTCTCTTACACCCTCGTTTTCATTTTTTTTTTTTTTTTTTTGGTTGAACGTGATATTCATCTAAATACAAGAAATTTATTTGTGATAACATTTTGGGGGCAAATTGTTCAATAATAGGCCTAATCTATATCAAAATACTGCTACCTTCTTAAGCCAGTGGGACCGTCTTAAATTGATAAAACACGCAAAAATGCATCAAATTGCACCGTTTACAACATCAAAGTGTAAAAAAGTTCTCACTCTGTGTGTGTGTGTGTGTGTGTGTGTGTGTGTGTGTGTGTGTGTGTGTGTGTTAGGGGGGGACATCCTCCTCCAATACCCTCCCCCTAACCTGGCTACGTCGGTGCTACTATATATAGGCTACTAAATATTATTGTATAATATAGTATAGGAACCTATATACATACAACCCAACTTGGAAACTTGTAAATCGAAACAATGATGAACCTGTTGATGGTTTGGTGTAGCTATTGGTGCAGATTAAAGGACAAGTTCACCTTCATAAACATAAGGATTGAGAAAATGCAACAATATTAGTAGAACACATCAGTGAAAGTTTGAGGAAAATTGGACAATCGATGCAAAAGTTATGAATTTTTTAAATTTTTGTGTTGGAACCGCTGGATGAGGACACTACGACAGCTTGTGAGTCATATGCGTACAACAGTATAAAGAAAATGTAAAAGAAATTTCAACATATTTTCACTTTTTTCTCATAATAAAAGAGCACTTGACTTGTCTCTTTCTAAAGGCAGGTGGAATAATATTACCCATAACATGTGTCGGTAAGGAGTCAGGGTAATGTGTACTTTTTTCAAAAGATGGAATTTTGTGAAATTCTCTTTATATTTTCCTTATATTGTTGTACGCATGTGACATCTAAGTTATTCATACACAGCAGTAGTCTTCTCATCCAGCGGGTACTGCACAAAAACTTCAAAAATTCATAACTTTTGAACGGATTGCCTGATTTTCCTCAAACTTTCAATGATGTGTTCAACTAATATTGCTACATTCTCTCAATCCTTATGTTTATGAAGGTGAACTTGTCCTTTAATGCACTGCACCAATTCCTATATTTATTCATGATTCTCTAGATCTACAGAAAATTCTTTCTTTATTTTCTTCAATAGCCTGTCTTTGGTCTCATACAAACATATCTCGAAAGTGCATGCTCATACAGGCACCTGCATGGTACATGGCCCGAAAACTTCACCCGCTGAAGTATATCCCCGCTGAACGCTAGTTGGCGCACTCCTCCCAGCGTTTCACTTTTCGACCGAGAGTTGGCCATCTATCTCTGGAGTGTACGATGATCTTTGATGATTATGAGAAGCTAGACTAGCCAGAGAAACTGCTGCTAGCTAAGCCCAGATCCTAGCAGGATGGTGAGTCGAGCCTATTGTAAAGTGATATTTAAAGCTGTATTTCGGGGTATTATAATGGCAATTAAGATTATTATTACCAGTGTATGTTCATTGTATAATGTTTGAGGCGATGATGCTAAGCAATGCTTATTTTTAGGATATGATTTCAGCTGTCAGTTGCCGGCTCCTGCTGCAGCTAGGGTCCTACAGTGGGATTGTAGTTGCATTTCCACTAGGCCTAGTGTAGTATTTCATCCACAGTGACACGTCGCGCAGTGTACCGTATGTTGCATAGTTTTGTGCGCGTAGTGTATGTATGTCGGCTGCAAGACGCTTGGGCGAAAGAAATTCGGTGGAATAATGTAGACCAAAGTTGATGGCAGGTTTGGAAAAAATAATGAGGTTTAGTGAACGTGTAAACTATTGGGATTGAAGGTATAAGGTTCATTGAAATGCTGTCGTGATCATGAGGGTGTAGGCGTGAGAAAATAAACGTGTAAATCTAATAAGGGGATTGTAAAGTAAGCCCCTGTTGATAGTGTATTAAAAGGTTGATTATTGCTTGGTAAGGGGTTGCCAGTACACTGTCACTAGAATCTAGAGCGTAAATAGTTCTCTAGTAGGCCTAACACGTTAGGCCCTATGTTGTTTACAGGCTCAGCATGTGCAAGTTACAAAACACTACGTTCAGTTGATTTCATTGTGTCTTGATCAAAGCGAAATGAAACAAAAACGAAAATTATGCTTTACTGCAAGGGATGTGGTTTGACTATTATTTTAGACAGTAACATTACCTTTGTAGGATTTATTGTTATTGGGTTTATCGTGGGCGTAAAGGAAACTTTTTATTGTAATGTAGATCTACCGCCTACCGGTAAGTTCTCACAATCATTCACACGACATTGGGTCTGTAAAAAGTTAGTTTTATAGAGAAGAGAACAATTAAGAGATTACTATTTCACTTTGTTATTTCAATTTAAATGTCTAACGTTATTCATTCTCATTTCAGGACGGTGTCAGAATGTTAATGTTAACATCATGGAGTTTTGACGTGTTGCCGTACTTTCAAGAAGACCTCTCTGTTTGTTCGTGTCAGAGGCGTCGTTTGTGATCTCTGAGATGTCACTGCTAAACATCGACCTGAAGACACACGACACACTTGGAACACCAAACCTCAGATTATTGTGTGTGAATATGAAGATATTCGCAAATGAATGAATATGATAAGCCTGCATTGGATTGCTGTAAAATTATAGAGGGTCTAAGTTCTGTGTGTGTGAAGGGTTTTGTTCAGTTTCGAGTGTTGTGTTCATTTTTGTAGTTATTTACAAATAGTTGTGTGTATCAACCATGTCATGCAATGACTTATTCAACTCATAGTATAATTCAACCTTTTGGTTGCCAATCATGTGATTTTGACATTACCATTTATCTATCTATTTATCTTTTTATCTCATGTTTATTACAGTGAGGCTGGTTGGTGGATCAACCCAAAATGAAGGCCGAGTTGAGATATCATGTAACGGGCAGTGGGGCACGGTGTGTGACTATGACTGGGATATGAGTGACGCGCACGTGGTGTGCAGAGATCTCGGCTACTCATCGGCCTCAGCTAGTTATGGGTCATCGCACTTTGGGCAGGGATCTGGACCAATCTGGGTTGACATGGCTCTCTGTGATGGAACGGAAAACTCTCTGGTTTATTGCCTTCGTGCGCCATGGGGATGTGATTACTCATACTGTACTCACAGTAAAGACGCCGGAGTGAGGTGTGAAGGAGACCGTAAGTTTGATTCATTAATTCACGCATTTCATAATGTATACTGAGTAACTCAGGCCAAGTTACAGAAATGAAAATAATAATATAAAAATCTCAGATGAAAAAAAAAAATGATTTAAGATTGAATTAAAGAAGTCTCTCGATCGAGTTTGGTTTCTTTCTTCATCTCTCTCCCTCTCTCTCTCTCTCTCTCTCTCTCCCTTTATCTTAAGCCAATTCATACAGTGTTGTATGTACAAGCTTGTACGTCTAAATCAATGCACAATCTAGCGGGAGGCACAGTGATTGTGTAGTGTGGTTTGCATCGCCGCACAAATTTCAAACATGCACAAACTCTCCCTAAATATTTTACAAACGAAAGTCCCTACAACTGAGTCTACAAAGTCTGGTAAAAGTTGAATATTTGTTGTTAATTTGAACACTTTTAGACTTATCTAGAAATGACTGTACTACGCTGCCGTGTACGTGTACACTACCATACCGCGGCCAGTTGTTCGAATGCAGCGCAGAGTTTCGATTCAAACCATCGAATTATTTCGAAATGGGTAAAAGTGTCTTATCAGTAAATATTCAACTTTTACCAGACTTTGACGAGATTCAGACAATCTGTTTTAGGTTGTGAAATATTGAGGGCGAGTTTGTAAATGTATAAATATCACAATACGAGGCGATACGAAACTACAACTTGTCCTACTTACAAGTAAAAGAATGATCGCCCGGCCCAGCGCGATGTCGGGCACGAGTCCTAGGGTATAGTAGGACCTATACTATTCTGAAAATCTTCTCTTTTTTTCCATAATTCTAAGTCAGACAGTTCCGAAGTGCCTATGAAAGACAGAATTGGTATTCTGAAATTGTCCCCTGGAAAAAATTAGGACATCCTTATTCCCGCCCACTGCATTTTCTAATATTAAAGCAAATAAAATTACAAATTTTGTTTGGTATTATGCAAAATTAACCCGTGCGATAACATCCTTACGAAATTATGACGTCTGGTTAAAAACACATGTTTGTATTCACCCGTGATACATTTTTGAAAATGTACTACTTACAAAGAAAGAAATATTAAAAGAGAATCGCAGAAATTGTGGAGTGTTGTTGTTGTTGTTTTTTTTTTTAACAAAAATAAATTAGTCAGTGTATTATACATAAGCTACACGCGTGTGGTACATTAACAGTATGTGGCCGGCAGCTGGCGCGCCGGCTGGATACATCCAGTTAGCTACACGATCGGCCAGCGGGCCGGCGCCCGAGGGCAGCGTGGCGGCCAGCGCTACCATCTACGCCTGTTTGCTGTGCGTATGTACAGTAACAAGCGAACGCTAATTGAACCTACGCGGATAATACATCCTTTCAGAGAATATGTACACACATCAATACTTAGTTTAGCCATACATTCATGTATAGCTATCAAGTAATGTATATAAAAAAAAAAGAAGGATCTGTACATTTAAGATTTAGAGAACACATTGGCAAAGAGTTGTTTGCCTTGCATTTATCAAAGCTCAGTTCATGCATTTTGAGCAGCCTGAGAATAATTATTAAAAAAAAAAAAACTCCATAAAACATGTTGGCCAACACATTAACACCATTTAAACACAAATTCACGGAATGGGACCTGCCGGTCTACACAACCGAATACGTAACTACATGTATTTGTTTTGTCAGTAGAAAAAGAAAAAGAAAAAAAACTTTCGTGGCAAACAATCATATGACAAGAACATTTGAACAAAAAATGAATGAATAACCAAAATGAATTGAATAATAAACAGGAACACTTTTAAACGATGATTCACCTGTACAGTTTATTCATATGAACGTAGTTAATAGTTTTTATATTTGAAACAATCATAGAGCAAAACTGAATACACAATACGTTAACTTGTTATTCGGCGAAATCAAAGGTCTGGCATGATGTTTTGCCTTTATTTATTCGCTGTTCCTTTAATTAGTATATTAACGGAATTTATGACAGGGTAAAGGCTCTCCTAATAGCTTTTCTTAAATCATTTCCAATTAAGTGCATTCTAGAATATAACAATTTCCTCCAAGGTCAGAAATTATTTTCTTCCTAGATATCATACTCATTAGAATATTTTCCCATTTCTTCCTATCTGTAGGCAAATTTGATAGGAAATAAAAGTTATGAAAAAGGTTAGGAAGAAAGTAAGACAGATTTCAGAATACGGTTTACTTTTTTAGAAAAAAATCCTGATTTTGGAATAGGAAAAAAAAAAATCTTCCTTTGAAGGTTTCAGAATACGACTCCCAGTACATAACATTTTGAAACCAAACTACCCTGGCTCATACGAGTGTGTTAACACAACTTGTCCATTCACGACGTACGTGGTGATGCTTTCTTAACGGCATGAACCTCAGAAATTCGAGCTGTTTTGCTTGAAGCATGTGTCATTGTAAAATTTGTTCTGCATTAAAAGAACAATAAAACTAAACTATTGAGGCTAACATATTGAATGCGTAGCTGTCACACGCCCACTTACTGTATACCTAAATGTGTGGCGGGTAGCTGCTCCGTCTTTGGTTATTCAGACTGGAGGCTATTTCCACCGAAAACCGTCCTAAAAATCAACAGGATTGAAAAATGTTTGGTTTTGCGAATGCGCAGATTGATTTCACGCCATGCTTCCCTTCCTCTTTCTCTTTCGTCCTTTATAATCGAAAGCTCGATAATAGGCATTGACAAATCTTTTATTATCTATGTACAAAGTAAATCTTCCAATATTATTCAAATTCTTTTCGGTTTGTTGGTTTCTTTCCCACTCTGTTTCTCGTGTATTAAAGGAAGCGATAATGCTGTCAACGAGTCTGCTAGTTCTGGTCTCACCTACCGTATCAATCGTTTTACATACTACAACGTTCGTAGCGAGCTGACGTTCACTCCGATCGCAGCTGACAATGGGGGCGTACTTCAGTGTCATCTCATCGGCAGCGAACGGTCCCAAACCTTGGAAGTTCAGCGTAAGTAGTTTACCAGGTACTTCAATATCTGCAGGGCCGGTGGAGCGTTTTGAAAAGTGTGTGTGTGTGGGGGGGGGGGGGGGGGGGGGGCACTTCCGGGTTTCATGAGCTAACAAGCAAAAAAAAAGCAAAAAAAAAAAATGTCTTCAGCGCAAAAACATGAACTACCTTTACCGCGCTCACACTTCAAAATCTCTATTTTTTTTTTTTTTTTTTAGTTCCACTTACGTACTTCCGGGTTAAAAATGTGTGTGTGTGTGTGTGTGTGTGTGTGTGTATCGGGGGGGGGGGGGGGCAAAGTGATGACAGCTCATGTATTCCTTTGTATGGGTACAGAAAGTGGGGGGGGGGGGGGCGAGCCCACCCCCCCCCCCCCCCCCGTTCCGCTGGCTACGATCTGATCTAATAGGATCTGCGTGCAAGTAATGATGTCATGCTCGTATGTACGGTCCTCTCCGAGTATTGTTGAAAGCTATGCTGGTTGTCAGGCATACGATGATTATGACACGACGTAACTTCCCCGAGATGATAATGCAATTACTAAGAATGTCCTTGATCCCACAGAAATGTTAAATAACAATGCAGCCCCCCCCCCAAAAAAAAAAAAAAAAATAATAATAATAATAAAAATAAATAAATAATAGTAACAAATAGAAAATAAATAAAAAGAAGAAAAAGAAATATCCATGGTTATCTTTAAATGAATAAACGAAAGAATTTTGATGTTAGAAATGAGCTTGCTGCAAATTAGTGCAGGACACACAAGACGCCAAAATAATAAGATATTGGTTGTTCGTTAGGTGATATTCATGGACGCTTTATCGTTTTTTGTCCCCGCCGAACGAGTTCGAGCAGGGGACTATGAAACGGGCTCCGTACGTGTGTGTGTCCGTCCGTCCGTCCGTCCGTGTGTCCGTCCGTCCGTCCGTGTGTCCGTCCGTGTGTGCGTCCGTGTGTGATCAAAATGTTCAATATGCTACTCCGCCATTTCTAACCCGATTTTGATTCTTTTGCTTTATATGATAGCACTACATGGGAGCTTTGAAACTTCTATACAGAATTTCAGTTGTGACCTTTGACCTTGACCTTTGACCTATATTGTACATTTTGCTTCAAAATGCTACTCCTTCGCCATTTCTAACCCGATTTTGATTCCGTTTGCTTTATATGGTGGCACTAGATGAGGGCTTCAAAACTTCTACACAGAATTTTGACCTTTGACTTCTTTGACCTTTGACCTTGATTTTTGACCTATATTGTACATTGCCTACAAAATGCTACTCCTTCGCCATTTCTAACCCGATTTTGATTCCGTTTGCTTAATGTGATGGCACTAGGTGAGGGCTTCAAAACTTCTACACAGAATTTTGACCTTTGACTTCTTTGACCTTTGACCTTAATTTTTGACCTATATTGTACATTTTGCTACAAAATGCTACTCCTTCGCCATTTCTAACCCGATTTCAATTCCGTTTGCTTTAAGTGATGGCACTAGGTGAGGGCTTCAAAATTGCTACACAGAATTTTGACCTTTGACTTCTTTGACCTTTGACCTTGATTTTTTACCTGTATTGTACATTTTGCTACCAAATGCTACTCCTTCGCCATTTCTAACCCGATTTCGATTCCGTTTGCTTTATGTGATGGCACTAGGTGAGGGCTTCAAAACTTCTACACAGAATTTTGACCTTTGACTTCTTTGACCTTTGACCTTGATTTTTTTACCTATGTTGTACATTGGCTACCAAATGCTACTCCTTCGCCATTTCTAACCCGATTTCGATTCCGTTTGCTTTATGTGATGGCACTAGGTGAGGGCTTCAAAACTTCTACACAGAATTTTGACCTTTGACTTCTTTGACCTTTGACCTTGATTTTTTACCTGTATTGTACATTTTGCTACCAAATGCTACTCCTTCGCCATTTCTAACCCAATTTCGATTCCGTTTGCTTTATGTGATGGCACTAGGTGAGGGCTTCAAAACTTCTACACAGAATTTTGACCTTTGACTTCTTTGACCTTTGACCTTGATTTTTTTACCTATATTGTACATTGGCTACCAAATGCTACTCCTTCGCCATTTCTAACCCGATTTCGATTCCGTTTGCTTTATGTGATGGCACTAGGTGAGGGCTTCAAAACTTCAACATAGAATTTTGACCTTTGACTTCTTTGACCTTTGACCTTCATCTTTTTACCTATATTGTACATTTTGCTACTAAATGCTACTTCCGGCGGGGACATATATTACGCACCGCGTAATTTCTACTTTTCCTTGTTTTTTTTTTTGGGGGGGGGGGAATGATTTTTCGTTTCTATGATGAACAGATTTTATATACGTGCTTTAGAAGCTATATCAATACTTGCCAGTGACAATAAAAAGATAACTTAAGGATTAACTTAAAAAATATCATTGATTCCTACTTTTTGATTGTGCAATGTATTGTATTCTTTCAACATCGTTGAATGAAAAATGTATATAATTATGAGGATGAATTCTATCATCCGTCTACCTTTAACTCTCGTCGTCTCGACAGACCCTCCAGCAGACAATATCATCTTGATCAAGATCGCTGACAATGATGACGGACAAGAAACTAATGGCCTCAGGATCACATGTCACGTCGACCCATGTGACCAACCATTTCCACCAGTGGGAATATACGAGATTGCAGTGAATGACGTCATCGAGTCAGCTTCAAGCTCCCCTTCCTTGATCCTTGAGTCCATTCCGAGTGAATGCGTTGAAATATCCTGCACCGGTATCAACGACATCGGAAGGACGAACGCTACAAAGGTTTACTGTCCCAGAAGCAACGGTAAGACAATAAAACGTTCCATAATATCATAATTTTTAAATCCCAAAGCTTTTGTGATCAGTACAAGGAAAAATCAATTCACTTTATATACGTTTTTCTCTCCAAATACAATTGACATGAAGCCATTTTTTGTTTTAATGTAAGGATTGACAATATACCAAACTCGTTAGTACTATACATTTATTGCTGGTAATTGCACGTTGATCCACTAGTATTATATACTGTAGTCTATACATTACTTGTGTCCATTCATGCAATTGCTATGATTAAAGAAATCCAGGCAAGTATCGGTCTTATCACTATAAGATTTTTATATTAATATCTTTTTTAATATCCCGAACTAGTCTGTTTTCAATTGGCAGTAGCAAATTTGTTCACGTGAACACAAGGGCTATGGTTGTAGAGTAGGTTGTTGTACTTGCTTTTGTTTTTTTATTAAAGGAAGGTTTAAGTTTTAAGATTCAAATGTTTCCCGGGAGTGCAATGTTAAGGTGTTAATTACATGTTTTTGGATAAACAATGAAAATTTTGTAAACATAATGATTCTATGTGCATCGTCAACCAAACTCGTCAGTGTCTGGCCCGTTAATAGAATACAATGAGGATAATTCTCCTTCAACCGTTCAATGGACTTCGTTCACCTTTGACCCCTCAAATTCTTGATGGGGGATCTTCATTTTGTTCATCAAGGATGTTCATGAGTTGGGGAGAATGCGAAGTACCTGAAAATTAAAGACACAGTCAAAAAAAAAAAAAAACAAGAACAAAACAAACAGATTATGTACAACTATACAGTATGTGTTGTGTTTTTTTTCTTTTAATTCTTAGGTCACGCGCCTCCAGCGAGTGACATACTCTCCATCGAGACCCAGGAGATCAATGGGGAAGGAAGCCAGGTCATTCTCGTTATCACGTGTCACGTTAGTCCCGAGGACCAGCCCTCCCCACACCTTCACACATACACCATCGCAGTCGACAACACCACACTCTCCTCGTCCAGCATCACCTCGGCTCTCTTCAGACCACACCCACACAACAGGTGCATCAATATCACGTGCTCGGGGACGAACGGGATTGGTTGGACCTTCACCAGTCTCGAGTACTGTTCGACTTTCGGCTCGGAGAGAGGTTAATCTACTTTTGTTGTTATATGATTTCATTCGCCTCTGGACTTTTATAGAGCACGCGTAAAAAAAAAAAAAAAAAAATAAATAAATAAATAAATAAAAAATGTTTTAAAAAATGTGGATGATAGCTCCAATTTTGTCTTATGTTTGACTCTAACCTTCATCCATACATGCTAGATGATATATTTTTTTTTCAATATTCCTATCATATTCAAATTTATAGCTAAAGAATTTAATCAAACTAATTCAATTTACTTTCGCGACTTTGTGTCATTTTTTCACTCTTGTTTTGAATATCGTTATGATAATTATGTTCTTGAAATGACAATGTACGACGTAGATAAAGTATATGAAAAGACGTGTGTACAGAATGGTCTGGGTCTTGTCCGTTTATCCTCGATTATCCCGTTAATTGTGCTCTGTCAAAACATTACGGTCATTATTTTGGTTTGGCCATACAGGTCCCATTGCTTGTCTACATCGCGGAGCTCTTCAGAAGTCGTCGACCACGTACACCTTGCTCTTCACAGCGTTGTTCATGTCGATGATGACCTATGCGATCGTGGTGATGAAAAGAAGAAAAATTATCGTCCTCTGAAGAGGTACTAGACTTCATTTTCTTCCTTTTCTACTTCATTTTCTTCCTCTCATTTTTTCCTTACCGGTACTTTTTCTTTCTCTTTTTCTATCCTGCCTCCTACACCCCCTTGAAGTGCTCAAAAATCTTTTTACCCTTTTACCTCTTTGTCTCTATAATCCTTTTCCCGCTCTTTTTATGCCTATTCAATTCATTCTTATTCATCGTTGGCATCTTCGTCTACTTCTCCTTTGGATTGTTGGTATTTATCTGTGTTTAAGTTCCCTTATTGCCAGTCTTAAGATGCATGGAAGTAATTGCAAAGGAGAGCTAAGGGTGACAGGTTTTATAATTTGAAAGCTTTATTTAATACTGACTGGACGCGTGAATGACAGAAATACGTCTCCATCTTGTACTCATCCTCCGTGATCGGTTTCTATCAAAGTGTGGAGTAGCAACACTATTTTGAGACAATGGTCTTGGAACAGATTCTCTCGTAACAATAACCAAGAATAACTGAGCTTTCTATTTCAATGCGATTTTTCAAAGCGTTTTGTGCGGTTTGCTGATGTAGTAATGATCACATGCGAACACAAAAACCTAATTTTTATAATCTCTTGAGGCTTTACCTGTATATCTGAACACTTTAAATGATAGAGGCATTTTCCTATATTCAGATGTGTCTGTTTAATGTCCTAACCTTCAAATTGTTTCTGTCCTTGTGTACTTTTCTTATAGAGGAGAGCATAAACTGGAATCGTGGTCTCATATTCATGTTTGCCATTTCGTTCGACAAAGAAAATCCCCCTATTGACGGATATGACAGTAGAGGAGTGTAGTTCGTAGAGTCTTAAAGTCATGTTTCAGTCGAGATCCTAAGCTATTTAAACACTTAAAAACGGACGGAATACGTATAGCCATAATGTACAAAGAGGTGGAACTCATGCAGCGAATTTGACTATCGTGTCCTACAGTTACATAATGGTATACTTTGTTTAAAATGGACGTGATCTGTAATCAAAATAAATTCACTGATCTCTCTTTTTTTTTTTCAAATTAATCGCAACTCAAGTTTGGGTTACCGCACGGAGAAGAAAAAAATTCATATCAACTTGCGAGATTTAAAAGCAGTAAGGTTAAAGGGGAAGGCTAGTAACTGATCAGTGGGAATCAGTGGAAATGCTGGGAGATGATTGTTCCAATCCTTATAGGATTCATTCAAGAGTTCATTGTATATCTATTGTTGGGTGAAAATGATTTGCTTCAGAACGGTCTCATATTCAAGTAACGTGCAGCTTAATGCCCCGTCACTGACCAGGGACGCTAACCTGGAAGCATTAAACTGCACATTACTTGAATATGAGACCATTCTGAAGCAAATCATTTTCACACAATAGATATACAATGAACTCTTGAATGAATCCCATAAGGATTGGAACAATCATCTCCAAGCATTTCCACTGATTCCCACTGATCAGTTACTAGCCTTCCCCTTTAATGATGATAAACAGATGATGAACAGCAAATCAAAATAATTATCTCGCATGTTTGTAATTACGTAAGTAATGTCGATTGCATAGAGACTGATATAGGTAAGAAAAAAAAAGTTTGGTTTGTGAGTGAGGATCTGGCATCTTCTTATTTTTATGTTTTGTTTTGTTTTGTTTTGTTGTTTTTTCTTTTCTTTTCTGAAAGACAGTTAAAGGAAGAGACGTTTAATCGCCGAGAACAATTTCTTGAAACCCTCACAAGTATGGTTTACTGGTTTTAAAATAGGACATTACTTTGCTTCTGTATCCAAAGAATTGGATTAAAGGATGATCAGTTTAGACTTGAGTGCTGAAAGGATTGCATGATTACAATTAAGCCTTAATGCGATAGTATACATAGGATTGTCATTGTAAACGCATTTTACGCAGTAAACACTTCTTTTGAAGATTGAACAATCACATTTCTGTAACACTTGTCTCGTTTCATGATTTGAAGTGTGTATCAAAGTTGTTTAAATTCTCAATTTGTCGAACAAAGAGAAGAAAAGTGTAGAATAGAAATCGCGGTGTCGAATTTTATACAATTTATGAACAGTTGATTTGTATATAGAATGATATTGATAAAGGCGCCTTTAAGTTGACTTTTAAACTAAAAGAATAGAGCAATGGTTTGAAGGAGAAAAACGAAGGTGGGCGAGTGACGGACGTGACATCGAGACGCTTGTGTGTTTGTATGTATGCGTGTATAATGTTAGCATGTATGATTGTGTGCTCATGTGTAGATGAAAACCGTGTAATTTCGTGTATAATAAAACGAATGCTTACACCATGGAGCTACAGTGGTAGCTCCATGCTTACACTATTCATGTGTAAGGCAAACCTTTGCAGATTCTACGATGTGAGTGTTCTGATGGTGTTCAGGACTTTGTTTGATTTGACGTCAGAAATTTAATGAATGGTTTGAGAGAGGAATAGAGAGATCAAGCTAGATGTATGGATGAATGGATGTATGATTATAACTCCTTTCTCATGAATCACATGTAAGACTTTACGTGTGTGTGTGTACCATTTATAAGTGTGCGTAGCTATGTATGGATGTATGTTTGTATGTATTGTATATCCTTACCAATGAAATTCATGTAAATCTGTACGTACATGACGAACCAATGCACGCATAGGCCCCTATAGCTATGTATGGATGTATGCTTTTATCAAATTCATGTTAGAGTGTACGTACTGTACAACGTTGTATGTATGTATCATCTATCATCAGTGTGCGTAGCTGTGTAGGTATCATTGATGCATACATTATTATGAGAGTGTGAAGAAGGATTCATTCACGTATCCAAGACGTATTCACAAACGGATTATGAAGTTGATATATCATTTATACACATGCGTATACAGTACTATAATAAAACATGGGTTAGATATTGCGCGGATAGTCTCACATAGAGTAGTTTGTGTTCACAAAGATCTACGTGAAATGGATGACCCTGACCTTAATACAAGAATGTCCATCTTCTCCACATTGCTCTATCGAGGACTCTTTGAATTCTTTTCTCTTATTACCTCTTGTCTGAAATCAAAAGTTAAACCTTACCATTCAAGAAAGTCTTTGTTTGCATAATCATTATACACTATACATTAACCATTATCATTACATCCCGTTAAATACTTGACTTTTCATTCCCAGACAAGAATATCTACTTCAGCCAGTGTGTTTATAATCAAAAGCAGATGATCTATTATAACGTTCCAAATTTACGAATTTATAAACCATGCGCCGTAACGTCCTAGCCAATTTTCCGAAAACAAATCTAATCTAGGGCCCCGTTATTAAACCAACCTTGATTTGTGGTACTTTGTTTTGTGGGTGGGGGGGGGGGGGGGTGCCCATCTTTTTTCATGTTTTACACTGACCTATGTGAAATAACATGCAATACTGAGAGCGAGTAGTAGTACCACCTTATCTGCCATAGCATAGCTTTGTTATCAGCCATAATGGACTATGTTTGAGTAGGCGGCTTTTACACAATACGTAGATTGTTGCTGTCAACGATTACAATGTTTAAATCTCTTGATGCTTTATTAATCACTATAGTATCGACGAGATGTTGATTTTAAGCAAAAGATAGAAAGAATACAGAAGGATGCAGACATAAAAAGAACAAGTCGAAATACCGAAGCATGACTGGCTGTCGTGAAGACAGTTTAGTTTATCGAATTCTTCAGTCATCACAAATTCTAATGTAACAGTAGGTTAGTGATGAAAGTACCAATGAATAACTATAGTAAATGACAATTGACGTTTCTGCATTAGACTTCATAGTGCACTGTTATTTTTCTTTCTTTTTTTTCTGTGCCCAACTGAAAACAAACAAACAAACAAATAAAACAAACAAACATAGAGACAAACGATTCTGATCTGGGAGATAGAAATCCTGCAGTATTTGCTCAACATTTTTGGCGACGACAGGATGGGGGCGCCCTTTAATGCGCTGGCACAGTGCCGTATATTAAGAGAGTCTGGCCAACTCATAAATTGGACGCCATGTCGTTACCCAGCGTACAGTGCGCTTATGGTTTTAGCGTGTGCGCTTGGAGGGTTAAGTGTGTACGCGCAGGCGACCCAAAGGCACGGTGTTGCTTGACTTTTCTTTCTCTTGCCCAGAGAGGGAGAGAGAGAGAGAGAGAGGGGGGGGGGGAGGGGGGGGGGGAGAGAAAGGGGGTAGGTTGAGGGAGGGACATTCTTTCATTCCATCCATGTTGAACAAAGCCAACAATCAATCATTTTACACATTCAAATAGACACAAGCACACAGGTATACCGTATAAATAATAGGGAAGCTGTCTAAAGGACATGATTCCTGAATATAAAAAATGATGAATTATTGCTGTGAAAATAAAAGAAGAATTCACAGTAAGTCGTATCGTAAACTTTCACTAGACTGTATGCTATGTATATTGTATTTAGCAAGTTGTCCAGGGAACAAGAATATATTAAGAAACATGATGTATTATATAAATTTACAATTCTAGCTGTGCAGAGGATAGACGAATTCCACAGTTATTACTGTTTCCCACGTAAATACATTGTAATCATCAATTACCATAGTCCCATATCCTTTGTATGAAACTGACATGAAGGCCGATTAGTATGTAATTCAAAAGGAATACACCTATGTACAATGTACAACATGAAAAAGTGACGTCACCGATATTAAGGTATATGTAAAATGATCTAAAATTGTTTAAAAATAATATCTAAAAAAGACATGTTGAACGAAAGCACAAGTACTTTACCTGGATAACATAATATGAGGGATATCCTCAGTGACATCTGTACCAAATAATAAAAAAAAAAAACCACACAAATAAAGATGTCCTAATGGCGACCGGTATTCCTCCGCCATATTACATTGTTCTCTTAGCAGGTGTAGAGTACGTCTTGACAATGTTACACGACAGTTTCACATAATTGGCAGAAAAAATGGCAAATTTGTCACAAAATTTAATGCGTCGAATGTTTACTTTCCTTGAAATAGGTATGAATGGATGTCTTTTATTGTTTAAGAGAGCAAGTATTAAGGAATTTGAGCATTTTTACTTTTGCTTACTTCTTCTCACTACTTTTTACTTACTACTATTTTCATGGCAATACTTTCAACGGTTATTTTAAAAGTATATAGAAAATTCTGTCATTTTAGTATTTTCACCTACCTTTGACCATCATGGCCAAAATCTTTCCCTATCACGCGTCATTGTGTAGTAATGATGGCATGCAAATACGTGTACCATATTTGGTTTTAAGTTTGTGAATTGGGTAATTTCCAAGGTATTTAGGAACTGCATGGGTAATAATATTTCAACAATAGAGAGTAGAATTTTAACATTACATTTTACCTGACATTGATCCTTGACCCTTACCCCCCTCCCATACCCCCCCCCCCCCCCCAAAGAAAA
The DNA here is from genome assembly GCF_964275005.1 of Diadema setosum. Lineage (NCBI taxonomy): Eukaryota > Metazoa > Echinodermata > Echinoidea > Diadematoida > Diadematidae > Diadema > Diadema setosum. The sequence continues at coordinate 44,298,314 of NC_092687.1, read as the reverse complement.
ATAAATAAAATAAAATCACGAGAAAATCACGGTCCTATAAGCCCTATAAGCTAAAAACAAAACTTCGTCCACTCACACAAGCATACATGTCAAGTTTCATTACCTCAAACGGTGTCCACAATATTGATTGCGATATGAAGGACAGACGGAAGGACGGACGGACGACCAAAACAAATGCCTCAGGCGACACTTTCGTATGTTATGGCGGAGACATACAAATGTGAATCAAAACTTGGATAGTCTGAAAGACACCGCGAGGAATCCAAAGAAAACAAATCAGATATATTTTTCCCGTCGCACTCTGATTTCCCGCTTTTTCCTTTATTTTGGATCTGTCGGAAAGCGGTGCATCATTACACTAAGAGCCAGGTCGGTTCGCGCAACGCCATGCTGCGCAGGAAGGCATGACTAATCTTCAGTTTATGGCAATAAGATATCAAAATATCTTCGTGTTGTACCTTCTATATACTTAAATAAAGTTGACAACATTACGGCAATGACATATCCCCACTGCACCATGACTGATATTCAGGGGAAGTCCCCAAGGCAAGCAATATTAGCGCGTAGCTGCGCGTAATGAACAATGGGCACTGCGTATGAGCTCTGCTCACGCCCGCGTGATTGACTTTGGTAACAACATGGCGCCTGTAGGTCACGGGACCAGCTTTTGACCAATCACAGGCTTCAAAACACCTAAGCCGAAAACCGAGTTGGCCAGACTCTCTTAATATACGGCACTGCGCTGGCAGACACCTTCGCCACTTTGATGATTGCATAAAACTCCTTGTTTAGTTTTATATTGTATTGTTTTTGTTTTTGCTTTTAGTTTTTTTCTTCAGATTCGTCATAGAGTCTTGGGGCAGTGCAAAAGAAGATCCCATCTCTTGAATTACAGGCTCAGGTTAAATTTTGAGTAATATTGATCAAGAGGAAATGATTACGGGGAAGTATTTCCAGCCATACCAACAATCGCTCGTCATAAACAACGTGACAGAGAGCCGAGTTGTCTCTGTCATATAAAGCTTTTTTTTTTTCCTTTTTTTTTTTCTGACAAGAGCCAACGAGTTATAGCACCCTCTTGAGAGGCTGTCCTTTGTGAACAATCTTATAGGCGTAGGTCAAAACCAGCCAAATCGTCGGATCCCCTGTGTAGGCCCTGTACAGCGGGCAGCACCGAACCGATAGGCTGATAAACCTCTGATATCTGATATTGAGGTCTGTTGAAAGCTTGTCAAATGTGGTGCATCGTGTACAGTGTGAACGCACCAGACTCACTATTGAATACATCCATAAATGTTAAATTTCCTTTCCATGCAAGTTATAATTTTCATCAAAATGTGTGTTTGTGTGTGTGTGTGTGTGTGTGGGTGTGTGTGTGTTGTTGTTGTTTTTGTTGTTGTTGTTGTTGTTGTTGTTGTTAATTTATTACCCCTAATGTATCCAATTTTGTATTATGAGCTGATACTTTGATGATTCCGGAAACAATCAAATTACGACTGAAGATTTAGTTTCAAAAGTAAAATACTTTATACACTGTATATGATTAAGCGCGTACACACTTGGTATCTTCTTTCTCTCTCTCTCTCTCTCTCTCTCCCTCTCTTTCTTGCTTTCTTTCTCTCTAAGGAATCATTTCAATGACGCCGGTGAGTTTTTTTTTCTGAAGTCTTGTGGAAGAATTCTTTATAAATTTCCCAAATCATTTGCAGACTTCGAAGTCTTCATTTTCTCTCTCTCTCTTCTTCTTTTTTTTTTTTGATAATTGAAGAGCTCATTTGCAAAAGGGGTTAGATCCATTTTTGATGAAAATTGAGTTATTAGCATCACTGCACAGAATTCCAGTTGAGTTAGCTACAGTGAAAATTTCAACTGCAGACAACCATTTGAATAGAAATTATTGCAAAATTAGATGTAGATTTTCCATATACTTTTGTACAAATTCTCACAAAGAAACCTTTCTTTTTTCTAAGTACTAAGTACTAAAAGTGGATCTAACCCCTTTTGCATATACACTCTTCAATTATTGCTACTTTTCGTGATATCAGGCTCCTATCATCAGCAAGGGGTCAAAAATAAATGTCGATATTCATTTTGCTGTTCAACTTAAAGAGCAATTAAACAGGAATTGTCCAAACAAACTTGTTTGGCTACTCAACAAGAACCACGTACCCACAACGAGTGAGATGAGCTCCAGTGACAAACGCCCTCAACGACTTGTTCTTCAGCCAAATCATGTCTGAGGAGGCAGACGGAAGTCACCCTACAATGCATGCAGTCTAATAGGTTTAAGGTCTTACAGAACTTTCACTGGTGGTATTGGTAAATTAATACCATTAGTGGTAGTATAAAGATTTGGTAAAATAATCTGAGGGACACATAAGACGAAATATTTATATTGACAGGTCGTGCTATTTGAATAGGTACATTGTGTTTCCATGCTTGTTATAGTTGAGACAATGGTAGATAATATTATTTTTACATTGATAGCGTTGATCATGTTGATAACAGCATAAACATCGTGTAGCAAAAGCGTTACTTGCGATTGAGTTGTCATTAGTAGTGTGGTGTATGTGTAGTACAGTGGTCGAAGGAATGAAAGGACAATAACGTGTGTGAAAATTCTTTAATGTCATAAACGAATGAAAAATGAAGAAATATAATTATTGTGTATGAATAAAGCTGAGACGTATTAAGGTTTATTCCCCCTCAAAAAAAAAAAAAAAAAAAGGGAGCTTTAGTTTTTCGCGACGGGGATGTTCGGGGGGAAACCAGTCTGAGGATGCGAAGAATCGCGTATCAAAGTCGATCTATTTATAGCTCGCGCGCCTGAGTTTTCACTATACGGGGGGGGGGGGGGGGTGGGGGGGTGGGGGGGGGGAGGTGCTGTTGTCCTACCGTGATAGCAATAATACCATTTTCTCTCAATGTCACTGACATAAGGTGTGTAGTTATAAGTTTGATTACTGTTGGTTAATGCACGTACGCACTTGGTACCCCCCCCCCCTCTCTCTCTCTCTCTCTTTCTCTTTCTTTGTAAGGATTTATTTCAACGACGCCGGTCATTTTTTTTTTCTAAATAAGAAGAATTCTGTGTAAATTTCCAAAATCACTTGCAGACTTCGAAATCTAAATCATTTTATTTTGATAATTGCTACCTTTCATGATATCAGGCTCCTATCATCAGCAAGGGGTCAAAAATGATTGTCGATATTCATCTTGCTGTTTAACTCAAAGAGCAATTAAACAGTGAATTGTCTAAACTTGTTTGGCTACTCTTTAAGAACCACGTACCCACAACGAGTGAGATGAGCGCCAGTGACAAACGCCCTCAACGACTTGTTCTTCAGCAAAATGGTTTCTGAGGAGGCAGACGGAAGTCAACCTACAATGCATGCAGTCTATAGGTTCAAGGTCTTACAGAACTTTCACTGGTGGTATTCACCGCCGGAGGAGCGTTTCCAATAGTGGGAGTGGGGGGGGGGGGGGGGGACACTTCCTGGTTTCATGAGCCAACAAGTAAAAGTAGTGACACCTTATGTATTCCTTGGTATGTTGTCCGGTTCCGCCGGCCCTGTATTAGTAATAATTCATTAGTGGTAGTAGTACATTGTATAATGGATTTGGTAAAAGAATCCAAGGTACTCGTTAAAGAAGAAATGTATTCATACGACGTGCTAATGTATGTATGTATCTAATATAATGCATGCAGATATCCATGTTTGCATTAAAAAAATGCCAACAGAAAGTATTTCCTATAGTTGACCATTAACTGAAAACTAACTCTGAATCTGAATAATAAATAACATAGTGTTTCCGTGTAAGTTGAGACAGTGGTAGATAATACATTGTATATCATTACATCAATAGCGTTTATAACAGCATAAACATCTTCTAGCGTTTATAGTCTTAAGTGGTAGAGTTATCAATAGTCATGTGGTGCAAGTGTAGTGGTCGAAGGAGTCTAAGTACAATAACGTGTGTGAAAATTCTTGAATGTCACACAATAGCGAAGGAAAGGTGAAGAAAATATGTCATATTGTAGACTTATATAGAGATAAGACATAATAAGGGTTATTCCCGACAATGTTCTCTAAAATAGCAACAAATATGATAAGAGGAAAAATGCTTAGCTTGACCTTGATGTAGAAGGAAAGAAAACAATTATCTCTGAAGTTGAGGGTTATTGTTTAATTCAGTCGATCGTCTTGGAGAAGGTGATACATAATAATTATGATCGACTGTGTTTAAAGCCGGGATGGTTGTTGTCTTACCGAGGCAGCGATAATAATATCATCTCGTTTTTAGTCTTACTGACACGAAGTGTGCAATTAAAAATATAAATAGAATTCCAACGTTAACGTCTGTCTTGAACAAAGGACAGGCACATAAATTAATTGCGTGAAGATATTAACTTTGTCGAATTAAAACCTCATGGAATCTAATGCAGGTTTTCAAATATTCCATCTTAAGGTGTTAAGATAATTCTGTAAACACAAACACTGATGCCATATACACCTACCTTCAAGTTTAAAAAAAAAAACCGAAAATTTTTTGTTTACTAAAGTTTTAATTTGCAAGATTTGTAGCATCCTGTTGACAGTTTTGGAGGAGGGTGAGTCAAAAGTTTGATACACACCTCACTATGACGTTGAATAACATTCTAATGGATTTTTTGAAGGGTCATTAAGGCTGCGCAGTTTTTATTTCTCTCTCTCTCTCTCTCTCTCTCTCTCTCTCTCTTGATATATATATATATATATATATATATATATATATTTAACGTGTTATTGAACATTTTACAAAGGACGATGATTATCATGAGTATTTTAAACATGCATGGAGTCATTGTGAAGATGTAATAAATTGGTTTAGTGGTCGATGCTGTTTAAGGACAAAGTAAACGTAACTTCAAAGAATAAACGTAACTTCAAAGAAACATGTTTTCGTTGAGAGAGTTAAGACTGCTGTCATCTTCGGCAACGTTAATCTCTTTGTTTGTTTGCTTGCTTGTTTCACATAATGATAGTACATCACACCGCTTGGAAACCTGGTTAAAGTTCACTTCATGACTAAATGGGCCTATTATCTCGACCGATGTCAAAGGAAGCAATTTTATTCAAAATGACAAAATGACATATCATTATCTTCGAAACCTCTTCATTCTTTTTTTTAACATTAAAATATCGTTTCTTAGTGTTAAAATGTGCCTTCAGAGGGCATGACACGTAAATCAATGTGAAGAAATCTACCTTGTTGCCTTACAATGCTTTGAGATTATATAGGATGTAATGTTTCATACGATTTCATTTTCAGGTGTCAATTCGGATATATTGATTACCTTAAACTTCACCAGTAAAATTAAACAAATACTGTTATCAAGTCACTACACAAAGTAGAAATTTTGTTTGCCTATTTTTTTATCAGCAAAATTTTCTAGAGTCTTATTGGCCGGTTTCAATGAGAGTGACTTAACACACTGATTAACATGGCATTGTAACAGTGATTTAGATTGTAACGACGAATTGAAAGTTCTTAATAAAAATTGTTTTGTTTCTACATGTTCTACTCGCAATTATTACAGGCTTCTAACTGCGCAGTGCGTGTGTGTGTGTGTGTGTGAGTGTATTGACAAACGCACCATACAAAGTATTGTATATGAGTGTATGATTGCTATGACTCACTGTGAAATTCAAAACACATAATGTACGCACATATTCCTTGGGTGTGCCATTCTATTCATAAAGTACCTCGAGATGTTGATAGAGGAAGTACAGCGAGACTATTTTCATTGAGGACATGTAGGATTACAAAAATCAACAAAGTTGCGATAGTCTGCCAGGCAGTGAAAACAAGAACAACGGGAAGTGAGAATCTGAATATAGCGATATGACCTGATGATGATTATCGAATGACAGAGGCTTACGTTCAGTATACTGATGCCAGACAAACCAGTACTGATAGGTCCCCTAATCAGCGTCATATTTCAAATCTTCTTCGATGTAGTGTAGTCTTAATGATGTCTGAATTGTGATATTAATCGTCCATTCTCGTAATGATTTAATCTCAATTCTCGTATAACGACCAACAAAATAATATTCCTTTTTTTTTTTCTTCTGGACATCACTGATCTTTTTTCCATTTGTTTGTAATATCTTATTTTGCTACATAAAGAATGTATGCTGCTTCTGATTAAAAATCTCATATCAACTTTCTTTATACGTTTATATGTGAAAGCGGTCTATGCAAACACCTGTTGCACTTCCCTCGAATAGAATAAGTCACATTTGTTGAATTTATCTCGGGATGATTTTATTATAGTACCTCTATCAAATAGAATTCATGTCAAATTCATTAAATGGTCGTATCAAGCTTACATTTTTGCTTGTCTTATACAAGTTATCAACACTGAACACCTTCAAATTATTTTGATAAAAAATTATGAGAACTACATTAGTCGATATGACAGATTATGTCACATATACATTATACTAAAAATAGTTACGGTGATTATGCCACCATTGCCAAATTACTTGAAACTATTTATTACTCTTCGAACGACAAAGGAGATAATTATAAAGCTAGCAGAATACGCATTAAATGTTAGTAATCTCTGTGAGCAGCAAGATTGATGAACGGAATTAAAAAAGAGGTAGTTATTTTGTTCCCATATTTTATGAACGCAAAGCATATGGTTCATACTTGACATTTGTGTGGTCAAAACACAAAATGAGAAAAAAACATATATCTCATCAGGAGAGGTATAAGGTGAAGAAGCATTAAACACAGAACTCTATAGTAAAATCAAAGGGATCAAGCATAGTGTGTATTATGGACATCGTGTGAGATTGAATAGCGACAGAACATGCAGATAACTCATTTTGTTGCGCGGAAGAATTTCCCTTTGAAATCATGTGAGTTGTCAAGTTAACATACACATATACCTATACCCGTGACTCAATAAAAACAAGGAAGTTTGGAGGCCAAATGGTAAATTAGTATTGAAACCAGCTTTCAATCAAAGGACATAGACAAGCATCTCCGGAAGTGTGAATACAAATTTCTTCTGATGATTTTCATATAGTGACATTGTGAGTAGCAACACGTTTACAAGACTTAGAATGTTGAATTTCATTTTCTCTGGTTTCTTAACTTATGCTATAAACGTTGAGTACAGTGAGGTTGTGTGTCCTGAAAACATTTTGTTATGCTATTTATGAGATTATTCACAATTTTACTAATATTCTATGTAAGTATGCTTTTCTCAATACGGTGTATCGTGGTATGGTGGAAGCTCACAGGTCTATTAAATTTTGTCTTCTTCTACTTTATCCAGCAGGATTCTCATGTTATCCAGGAATCTCATCAAAATGATTGACAGCCGAGTGTTCGTTCAGGTCGGGATTCTTCTCTTGAATATTCGCCACAGTGGTAAGGAGTACCACCGTTTTAATCGTGTCATTATTTTATATGATGACATCATTCATTTTCGGTACATTGATATAAATCTTTATAAACAACGAAGAGACAGGTGGGGGCTTTCGATGCAAAGTGGATGTAATGATTCAAGACTGAGCGTGAAAATATTTTCACAACTTTTGTTGTGTACTTAAGCTACTCTGGAGCCATCATCTGTCATTTCCTGCATATGCATTTGCGTGTGTGTAAGTGTGTCCATTTCGCTATAATCAGATCTCAGAATCGAATCCCCTAATTGTTTCTGTTGTTGTTTCCTTCTTCTTCTTTTTTCCAGTTGCAATGACAATGAACCTCGAGGTACCCTCGCCTCTCCGGGGTGGCCGTGAAGTCACGGCAGTGTGCTCCGGATGTAGCATCCACGGCTCGGCTGCTCTGACCTGGTTTTTGAACGGCATCCAAATCACAGAAGGCTTCACCACCACCAGCGAAGTCAGCCGAATTGATGATTTGTGCACCTTTTCTTAATAGAAAGGTCACATAAACTTATACCCTCAGTCATTTAGCTTTTCTGCAAGAAAGTGCGTGAGAAACGGTCATCGAATCGTTTTGGGCCATTATAAAGATGATAGTTATACTCGGTGCCAAGAAATAGCTCCAAAACCATGTTGAAATGAGCAGACGTTTTCGTCTTTTCTTAGAAACAGATAACAAAAGATATTCTGCCGAGTCAAAAACCAAGCAATAAATTGCCGACTGAAATGGCCCAGTGAGCTTGGTTTGCCAAATTGTAAAGTTTCTTATATCATAGTAGAGTGTTGATAAACAATTTGCAGCTTTAAAACTCACCGGAGACTTTTCTCGTTCTCTCTTCATTCTTGAATAAACACTTACAACGTGTCTCTTAAGGAATAGCTCATTCTTTAAAAGTTGTCGGTAGTTAATTGCTAATCAATATATAAAATGCTTCTAAAAGTATATGAAAATATAAATGACGCTGTAGATCTATGAACATATTGTTTATGTCCACTTCTCATCAATCTGTCCACACATAACACTAAAAAAGGGTTCGCTACCTTATGAGCAGCTTGATCGGATGTGACCTTTCACCGACAATCAAGTCAGGACACCAAAACCAGCCGTTTTTTCATCGTTACGAACACTATTTTGTTGACTTAACTCAGCAGCCTGTCCCTCAACGTATCACAATGCAGAACTGCAGTCCACTTTTTCGAACTTCAACAGAGTATCATCATAAGTTTGATTCTTTGGAGGCACGGTGGTAAATATTTCCAAGAGAGACAAATGGCAGACTTGGAGGCTTTCATAACGGACCCTCTAACTTCACTAGACTGACCGCTAAAAATAGTCAAATCAAATTAACATACAAAAGAACCTATGACAGGTATGTCCTTAATGCAAATAACTATCGAAAACTGACTGTGCCTTAAAAGACACACCAAATCGAATATAAAATGAAAATTACTCTTGAAAAAAGACATAAGGTTTCTGCCCTGTCGTTGTAAGGGTTATAATTAAAATTCTTGTCCCTGTGCAAACGCATCGTCTCTATACGTCAAAATTGATTTGTACACCGACACACACAGACACACACTCGCATAATCCTAGACTAGAAGGAAAAATGTGTGTAATATCTATATCATGGATTTTCTATGGAAACTATTTAGAAGGCAATAACAGTTTGAACACGTAGAAACATGCTTATGAAAAGACATTCAACACAGATGACAAAACGTAATAAAGTAATGCAGTTTGAGATCAGATGTCAACTTTTACCAACTGTGATGCAAGTCGGGAAGGGTAGAATTTTAACACAGGTTAAAGTAAGCACTCTGTGAAAGCTATAGAGCACCGTGTTTGATTCTTTATCGATCTTATCCGGGTTGTAAGAATTCCTGAGGGTGTGAAATTGTCTGTCAATTACTAACTTTGTATAGCCAAAGGCAGTACGTGCTGTGAGACGAATGAACTCTAGAGCATAACGACCACTCTGTGCTAGAAACTGCGGTGACAAATGTGGAAATACGTGTCCCGGATATGCGGGTGAGTACATGCGGCTTAAGTACTATATTAATTGGATGTGTTCCAAAATACAAACGAGGCCAGTACACTTGCGAACATAGTCTATTAGACGACGCATATAGAATATATACATGACCTGGAAAAGTTGTTAAAGGTTATTAATTCGTGTTCTAGAAGGGTATTTTATTTTGGTTGCCACCTTCACAATCTTTGCCATTTTTTTTTCTTAGCCTATAATTAGCATAATCACTGTCATCAGCATTATGTGCAATATAATTGCTAATTTTGATACAGGAAGCGTGAAAACAGAGATAACACGACTTTTCAAGATTTTTTTCCAGCCTTAGGAATCTATCTATAACACCTGTTTACAATTCCAAATGTTGCAAGTGTCTAGAATAGCATAATTAGCATAATGAGCTAATTTGCATAAATATGTACAATAGTAGATTGCACTAGATTCACATTTTAGTATATATATTTTTTTCTTCTTCCTTTTTTTTTTTTTCTTCTTCTTCTTCTTCTTCTTCTTTGTCACATAGGCATACTCCGCTTTTCTTATTTGGCACCATTACATCATCTGGTCTTATCTTTTATCCGTTCTCCGTTTCTTTTTCACAAACACTGATTACTCGGGGCTTACAGCCAAACAAGCTAGCTTTCATGTAGGTCCCGTCATACTTCTCTTTGATCAACCCCATTTCGATTTCGATTTTGACCAGTTATCATTACATGTAATTACTGTGTTATCACCATGTATATTGTTTGTTTTCTGCACATTGTTTACAAGGTAAAAGAACTTGTTTGATTTCTGTTGTAATGCTTATAAATGAGAAGTATGAAAATAAATGAATTGAATTGAATGAATAGATGACACACACACACACACAAAATGTATTTGACCCGGAAAGTTGTAAATTACAGTGTGTGTGGTCTTTTTTTTTTTTTTTTTTTTTTTTTGCTTCATGTCTCACATTGTAGATGGGCATTAAATCATATCAAACTTTGTTGTCACCTTGGCAACCTATAGGGCAATTACAGTAAAACGCTTAAATATAGCATATTCACCTAATTAGCGCAATAATATTATGTAGGCATATATCCTGGCAATCTCAATGCAGGAAGCCTGAAAACAAAAAGAAAGTACTTTTTTTTCATTAGGTTTCTACGACAAGGTGTCCATTCAATAACATCTTATCGGGAAAATAATTGTTAGGGATCGGAAAAGATCCTTATTTTTCAAGCAAAATGTTTACGAAGCTTGGTACACACTTCGGTGTTGTCAGGGGCGTAGGCGGGGGGGGGGGGGATGGGTGTGTGTGCATCCCCCATGCAGCTCACAAGGTTGGGGATGACATGTATAATCATTCCCCCTCCCCCTTCCCCACACCTTTCGGGTATTTTTTTTTTTTTTTTATCATTGGTAACTGGCATTCTTTTTTCGTTTATTATGATTACCACTCTTCTTCTACTTCTTCTCATTACTATTATTATTATTATTATTATTATTATTATCTCTATCTTCACAAGATATCTCTTGGAGATTAATATCACGTCAAGTTCCATCCTGGAACCTTAGACTTCCAGTACTTTTCTCAGGATTCGTGCCGTCCCCAGCAATGCTGCTTTTTGGATCGTTTGCACTCGATCTGGCACACCAACATCGTCCAAGTGCCGTCGCAGCTGCTTTGGCGTTGTTCCGAGTGCTCCAACGACAATAGGGATCACCTTCGTTCTCATATTCCACAGGCGGCGAAGCTCTCTGGCAAGGTCTTGGTACTTCTCTATCTTTTCCTTCTCCTTCTCGGCTACTCTGCTGTCTCCCGGTACCGCGACATCGACGATTGTGCACATCTGTCGAGCCCTTTCTACGACGATGATATCCGGACGCCTGTGCTGGATGACATTGTCAGTTTGAACATCGAAATCCCACAGGATTTTAACTTGATCATTTTCAGAAACTTTCTGTGGTTCGTGCATATACCATTTGCTCTCACATGGTATTTCATGTTTTCTGCAAAGCTCCCAGTGAAGGACTTGTGCCAGTTTGTCATGTCGTCTTTTGTACTCCTTTTGCGCCAATTTACTACAGCCACATACGATATGTTGCACTGTCTCGTCTCTTTCTCGGCATATCCTGCATGTGGCATCCACATCTCTCTTCTGTATCTTGGCTTTCAGAGCATTTGTTGACAGTGCTTGCTCTTGGGCAGCGATGATCAGTCCTTCTGTCTCCTTCTTCAGTTCTCCTTTCTTCAGCCATAACCATGTGTCATTACTGCTGATGTTCTCCGTCTCTCTGCAAAACTGCCCGTGCAGCTGCTTTTCTCTCCACTTTATTATTATTATTATTATTATTATTATTATTATTATTATTATTATTATTATCATTATTTTATTATTATTATCATAATCTTCGTCATTGTCACCTTATTTCCATATTTTTGATCACTAAAAAAGATTTTCTTCTGCCTCTGATGGGACGGTGTGACTAAATGTTTATCAAGAGACGTATTATTATTATACAACTTGGTAAATGGGGTAAATACGTAATTCTTTACTGCTATTGTTATCATTATAATTTGTATCATAATTTGTAGTCTCGAGTATACTCTGCCAAGTGTCTATGGAAAATCCGCGTTGTAGCAAAATCAGCCCGTCCACAATGGATTTGTTGTCTTGTAATCTTGGAACTATATAGCACACATACAGTATAAGAGAGCGCCTTTGTCATTGAAGGGCGCGTCAGCGCTTGCGATTTTAACAGCACTGTATGATTTTAATACTCAACCGTTCTGTTACCGTATCACTCAATATTTATTTCGCTCACTCTTTTGATTGTAAACTTTCTCAAAATTCCACCAGAAGAGTGAACCAGATCGTTGAATTTCAATTCTAAAAAATCAAAAACTACCACGTGAAGGAAGAAGAACTCTATCCCACACCTTCCCCCGCTAGTTCCACCGCCATAAACTATTAGTATAGACAGTGAAAAGAATCACACACGAAAATATCACGATTTATACAATTAGACCTACATGTCTGAATGTCCTCAGCAGTTTAGAGTATGCTGCAGATCGTTAAATTTCAGTTCGCTTGAAATCATCGGACACAATGATGCGACGTGTTGGTTGGTTAAAGTGGACTTATCGGCTTTTCCAACTAAACGGGAATGGAATGTATCAGTTTTTACAACCAAACACTGATTATATAGACAGAAATTACTCGTGATATATTACGTTTTGTTACAAAATTATTTTTCTATTCAGATCGGTCCCACATGCAATTACGTCAATCACAGTTATACATCGATTTTCATTTTTTTTTTTTTAAATGGACTTATCTGTTTTTGCTAACAAGCTCTTTATATTGATATTCAGTTCACGGATTACGTTGCTACCCTGACAACGTTTTGTTTGATCTCACGTTGGTTTACTTTGTTCACTTTTACTTTTTTCTTCTCCCTTATCTCTTATCACGATGAGCCTTTCCCCGCCAATTAACACATGAAGGACCAAGGTCCTCTGTTGTTAGCAATGATGAAGTACTGTCTTCTACCTATATACCTCTATTATACCCACAGTTTGCTGACATAGTTATAGGCCAATTATTTGTTGAAAGTAATGAATAGGGGCATTGAGGGGACATAATTGTAATGTTTTGATCATTGGTTAGAGGTATTTTTATCATGTTGCAACGGCGTAGCCAGGATTTCATGTTGGGGGGGGGGCGGTTAGTCTGCGAGGGAGCGAAGCGACCGAGCCCGAGCGAGAGGAGCGAGCGAGAGGGGGGGGGGGGGGGGAGGGGAGGGTGTGGGAGGGGGGACACCCCCCTCCCACGGTGAGAACTTTCTGCATTTTGATGTTGTAAATGGTGCAATTTGATGCATGTTTTTGCGCGTTTTATCGACAGTCCCACTTGTTTAAGGTAGCAGTATGTTTTGATGTAGATTATTATTGAACAATTTGCCTATAAAATGGTATAATTTAAATACACTTCTTGTATTAATTCTTTTCACTGAATATCATGAACGAGACTGAACCCGAACGAGCGGAGCGAGCGAGGGGGAGGGGAGGGTGTGGGAGGGGGTGTCCCCCCCTCCCACGGTGAGAACTTTTTGCATTTCGATGTTGCAAATGGTGCAATTTTATGCATGTTTTTGCGTGTTTTAACGAGTTGAAACAGTCCCACTTGTTTGAAGGTAGGGGATACCTTTTACAGACCTCCCAAAATGCAGCAAAACATTAAATATGAACCTCAGGGGACTTGTTTAGGCCACTGCTGAGAAATTTGGAAGTCAACAGTTATCTACAATTTGAATAATGCACAAAACTCAACTACTCAGTAGTTCTGTGTGTCAGCCACAGTTAAGCCTTTTTGTTGCAGTCTTCTGTATTTTTTTTTTAATCTGTAAACACAAATATAAAAGTATAAGAGCTGATGTAATAACATAATATAGAGTGTGTGGCAAGAATGTATATAGAAATGTTTGTAAGTTTTGATGAACTTTCTTCACAAAATATACATGATGGACACACATGCAGTGCATGGGTCTGCAAAGGTAGCCTAGTAATGCACTGGAATTTACGGTGAGCCCCGAAAAAAAATTCAATTCAAAATCTAACGGTCAAATGTATTAAATGTTACCTTCCACTTTCAATACTTTATGGGAGTTTCTAAAATGATACTGTCTTCAACATACCACTGTATTTATACAACTCTTCATTTAAGGCATGCAAATGGGATTCCTACCTTTAAGGTTGCAGTATATTTTGATGTAGATTATCATTGAAGAATTTGCCTACAATGTGGTATAATTTAAAGACACTTCTTGTATTAATTCTTTTCACTAAATATCATGAACGAGACTGAACACGAGCGAGCGGAGCGAGGGGGGAGGGGAGGGTGTGGGAGGGGGGTGTCCCCCCTCCCACGGTAAGAACTTTTTGTATTTTGATGTTGTAAATGGTGCAATTTGATGCATGTTTTTGCGCGTTTTATCGACGTGAAACAGTTGCACTTGTTTAAGGTAGCAGTATATTTTGATGTAGATTATTATTGAACAATTTGTCTATAAAATGGTATTTAAATAATCTTCTTGTATTAATTCTTACACTGAATATCATGAACGCTGTCTGTTCAGCAATCAAACAGAAAAAGCATGCACACGAGGGTGTATAGGGGCATATCCCTTCCCACACGAAAGTGATTTTTGCGTTTTCAGACCTGAAATTCAGCGATCTGGTGCAAATTTTTGGTGCAATACTTTTTCATCGAAGTGTTAAAATCACGGAATTTAGCTCTTATTCCGAATGTGCATCATCTGTGTGTATGTACAAAGTCTAGTGAGGTAGAGCTTAGGGGAAGGGGGATTCCCCCTCCCGCTCGCGAAGCTTTTGCGTTTTTAGAATAATAAAGCGATCTGGGGCACACTCTTTGTGGAAAATTCGGAAATTGTCATTCCCAAAAATGTACCAAGTCTATAGTGGGTAACAAGCAATGAATGGGTGGCAAGATACCTCTCCCATATTCAAGGGAGCCTTTTTTTTTTCAGTTTTAAGCTTTTAGAACTGAAATTCAACAATCTGGCACACACTTTTGTTGGAATATCTGGAAATTTGTCAATCAGAAGAGAAGTGTCTGTGGAAGGAGATTCTGTATAATTTTCTGATTGCAGTTTAACGTTTTGCTGCGCACATTTTGTGTCATATTTGGAAAACTGTTTATGTTCAAAGTGTAGCCACAGTCTACTTCTATGCATGGCGGGGGGGGGGGGAGGGGCGGGCGAGCAGAGAGAAGGCGAGGGCGAGTGTTATCTCCATCTTTTCCTTACTGTGGAGCTTTTGCCTTTTTAAGGTTGAAAATGAGATATCTCGTATACGCATATTTGATGGAATATTTGGGAAATCACCAAGCCCTAATAGAAAAAAAAAAAAAAAAAACTGATTGGGTGGGGGGGGGGAGACTGAGGGAGGAAAGGGTCTATTAAAAGGTGAAATTCCCCTTGTACATGAGGGAACTTTGAGTTTTCGGAATATAAGTGATAAGTCTTGTGCACTCAGAATTATTCTTTTTTTTTTTTATCTAAAAAGTGTAATAAGCTAGGGAAAGAGGCACAGAGGGGGAGGGTTGTCATGTTGGGCGATGCTTTGAAATACAGGAGACATATTTATGTGATTTTCCTGTTACATCTTTTATTATCTAATTCTTTGTCACCCATGCATGCATCCAAACAAGCAAAAAAAGTCGCCAAACATAGATTATAGTTAAGGGTAGATTCTGAAAGAGCAGACTCTGAGCTTCAAACTGATGCATATAACTAATGTATACAACTGCTCCTTTCCGACCTAGATGTCTAGATAATGGACAGAAAGTACATACTTTGGAAAAGTCTTTACTGAGAAAAGAATCTTTGAAGTTTATGTTCTATTAGTGCTTAATCTCACTATTTTGGAAGAGGTGCAATTAATGAGATTAAACAAAAAACAGGATCTAAAACTTTGATAACTACAATAAAGGAATTATCAGATTAATCTGAAATTTTCCACACTGGTTAATCACATTCTATTCATGGATGCATATACTACAACTTTAAATACAGTAGCACTATCCTTTCAAAAGTTATCAGAGTTGCAAGTGAAGAGTGAGTAAAGGGTTTTCATGAAATGAAAAAGGGTCTCGACATGTCTAAGTCGTAACGGTCTACACCATTCTAAAAATATATATTGTGTTCTGTAAAAACAGCTGAAAACAGTTTCACATTCGTTTTAAAAACTCAAACTTTAAAACAATTGCGAAGAAGAATTTCTCTTTCTGAAAATATTGAAGGAGATCGACTATAAGTTCACCCATATCACTTTTCTTTTTTGAGTCCACACGCAAAATCAGGGTGCGGCGATTTTTTTTTATTTATTTTTTTTTTTTGGGGGGGGGGGGTTGTGATGAACGGTCACATTATGATCATAATTGAACAATTTGTGTATTATAGTCTGCATAATGGAACTTCTCGTTTGACCCATCGACAACCTCAGTCTGAAAAGAACGCCATAACTCGGTATACCTCATTTGTCTGTGCAACAGGGAATAAACCCTATCACAAGCATTTTTACGTTTTATGGGACTTTGCACTCACTAACTGTTAAAATTTGTAACGCAAGTGATATACCTGGTTTATTTATCTTTTTTTTTTTTTTTTTTTTTTGCAAATGAACTTGTTAATGCTACCATACTCGTATCTATAGGCCTATGCTCTATAGGACAATCATCTTTGTATAATTTACAATTTCATTTATTATTTCATTTAATTTACAATTTCATTTACAATTACAATTTCATTTACAATTGAGATTATGTCCCGCAAAACCTGACTGAACTAGCTGAAAAAAAGCATCTGAAATTATCGTTGTATTTCACATATCCACACTGCTTGGTCTTAGGCTACGATTCTATTAGAATGAGTTTGGTTCCCGAGTTCACGCAATTCAAGGGTATGTCGTTTTACTCGATGTTGAAAGATTTGATGTGATTTGCGTCAATCCTTTTGGCGAGTCACTTGATAGTATAGACCGGAAATTATTTTTTGTTACTCATTGATGCACTGAAAATATGCATGTTTATATGAATGTGGTTAATCATATTGTGCATGTTTAATAAGATTACTCAATCTTTTAGCCACATAAGATTAGTTGTTATTGTTTTCTTTTGTGGTTACCCACGCGTATTCCGGCCATGTAAAACTGAGTGATCCTGAGTAATTTAATCCCCAATATGCCGTTTGGCCGTCATTCCCAACCACTCCCAACTCGCCCCTTAATCTGTCCCATATTGTTTTGTCTTACACCTTAACCTGTCTTATATTTTTTTTTTTGTTTCTTACACTTTATGTACAATATGTATGAAATTCATGGGCTCCTTAACCCAGTGGAGAGAGGAGCTTCGCCGTATGTATTGAGAATAGAGGGTATGATGTAGGTCCACTGACATAAGAAGGAGTAGGTAGGTAAATCCCTCCTTTTTTTAAAGATATCATCACTCCCTCTTCCCTGATTCCCTGTTATACATACCATTCTAGTTGCCAATACGTAAAATGAAAATAATCAGTGAATTTTTAAATTGGCAACACTTGTGTCGGGTATAGAAACATCCCACGCTATTCATAAGAATCACTTATTTTTCGTGAAATTCTGTTTCTTTACCGAAATATTCACATGTCCATGCATGAACTCTGGTTTCCAAAATCGCTCACATCACCGCTCATTTCGATAGTTTCGCAGATCTAATGAGGTAGCCATGGCCGATTCCTCCTCCTTCTTTACATGGTATTGTTTGGGGTTTTTCCTTTTACTGAAAGTTAAATATTCAGCGTATTTCACTGTTTGATCTAAAATCGTTTACATTGAAATATATGATAGTATATGTGTGTTATATCCTTCCCTTTACATTTTGTAACCGTATAATAATTGGAGGCGACCCTATGGTAGAATGGGAATAATCCTGTACCAACGTCTCCTACATGTATATCATTGAGTCGGTCTTGGCATATTCACTTTTGTAAACATTTTAAGTTCCAGCTGAAGGGACGTTCTCTGACCCACCACTACATGCCTCACAAACAGGGTCCCCTTTCAGCGCATAACATAGTACGTTTTCATTGACGACCAAAAATACCATTTTTTTTTTTTTTTTACTATTGAAGCTAGATCAAAGTATTTTATACATGCCTCTGTCATGCCTCTGTCATGCCTCTGTCACCGAGGTTTCCATGATTACCGGTGGCCTGCATGAGGTTGCCCCGAATGCAGAATTCTGTTTATTGTTATAATGTGTTGTTGTACTTCGGGTTGACTGGGTGACTTGTTGCGGAGGGGGGGGGGGTGATCCATGGGTTCATTGACTTGACGTCGATGCTAGACCAGCGTGTACTTACATTGATTTCTCATTGCAATTTTGAATTAGGTTTCAAACTTTATTCCTAAAATCTCTAAAGATTCTCTCCCTTCCTCTCTCTCTCTCTCCTCTCTCTCTCTCTATCTCTCTCTCTCTCTTTACCAACCGCGGGTTTTGCCGGTATTCAGTGGTAAAATTTACGTGAAACTTTGCTGTTCATGTCACTCTCATTACCGAAATCATGATATTGTACTCAGTTCAGTTATAAAGTTTACGTTTATTTTCTAAAGTTAATGTCAGAACCGATAAATTCAGAGCTGGTCTATTGCTGTTTTGATTTTATGTTGCTTTGCGTATATAAGGTAGATAGTTACGGTCGATTATTACTCTTCAATACTTTTTTCTTTCTTGTGTTTTTGTATGTCTGTGCTCTGCAGTCCTGCAGATCATGTCAGTAATTTTGGTTCAGTCACTCGTCTATAACAGCACATCACGCACCGATGCACCTCATCGTATACATCCCGTGTATACGATGTGCACTGCATTTCCCGTTGCACTTTATAGGCCGCTATTACGTAATGTCACTCATTGTAAATGGATTCTGATTTTGGAATAGAAGACCAACAGCTAGTCAACCAAACAAGCCAGTACTTCACCATCAATGAATTTAACAGTCATTTTTTTTTTCAATAAGGCAAATCAGATTTATGCTAATTCCAGTTTAATTCACCTTAATTCAAGAAGCTTAACTAAAAATTTTGATACGTTTGAACTATTTTTAAGTTCCCTCAATGATTTTCCATTTTCCGTTATAGGAGTCACCGAAACATGGTTGCACACCAATTCCCCGGACCTATTTGGCATTGAAAATTTTAATTTTATTCGTAATGACAGAAAGCATGGCATAGGAGGTGGGGTTGCCATGTACGTTAATAATCAAATTAAAGTCAAAATTCAAACTGATTTGTATATTCAGGGAGCAGAAAGTTTATTTATTGAAATCTTAAATGATAATGAGAAAAATATTATATTTGGTACCATTTACCGTCCTCCACAAAATGACGTTCAATCTTTTTTTGACAACTTCGACCAATGTCCTAACGAAATTCTTGGAGAAAGAAAATCTATTTTTTTGAAGGGAGATTACAATATAGATTTATTACAACCCACCCATTTCCATGACATATTACTTTCCAACTCACTGCACCCCCACATCAATAAACCTACCAGAATAAATAACACCACCCATAGTAAAACATTATTAGATAATATACTGTCTAATGTTATAACTGAAACCTGTATGAACGGTATTCTTTATTCAGGATCTGATCATTTACCGATTTTTATGATTAATGATAAATCTGTAACAACTCCAATACGCCGCCAACCCAAACAATATTTGAAAATGTATCGAAATGAAACGCCACAAAATATTGATTCATTGAATCAAGATTTATTCGAAGAACAATGGAATGACGTCTTTGAACTCCAAGATGTTAATTCTTCCTACGAAATTTTCTTACAAAAAACTATTAGATTATTTTTTTATAAACATATTCCTTTAACTCCCAAAACAAATGGAAGAAAAAGAGCTCGGCAACCGTGGATTACCCAAGGTCTTATACATTCCATTCTTACTCGAAACCGTCTTAATAAAATATCTCTGAGGAAACCTACTCTTGAAAACGTGAAAAGGTATAAAATATATGAAATAAATTAACTACCTTGATTCGAGTTTCACGTAAATCAAATATTTCAAATAAACTCGAATCTAATAAGGATGATAAAAGTGCTCTTTGGCGGATTGTTAATGAAATACTCAAAAAGAAACCTACAGAATGTCCTGATAGCATCACTCATAATGATAATGTTATTACCAATCCTGACCAAATTGCAAATATTTTTAATAATTTCTTTGTCAATGTTGGTCCTTCTTTAGCAGCATCTATTCCCATAAATGATATCAACAATCATAAAGATTACTTACCTGAAAGTAATCAAAATTCTTTGTTTTTTACTCCAATTAATGAATCGGAAATTATTGATATTGTTCGATCTCTGAAATGTAGTAAATCCTGTGGGCCTGATAACTTAAGGGTGAATTTCTTGAAAAATATAATTTACCCCTTAGCAGCCCCTCTCACCCATATATTCAATTTATCCCTACTTAACGGTAAGTTTCCAGACTCGCCAAAATCGCCAAAGTTATCCCCATTTATAAAAGAGAAGATCCATCAATGGTGAAAAATTATAGACCCATCTCATTGTTACCTGCAATATCGAAAATTTTAGAAAAAGTAGTTTATAAGCGTCTCTCCTCGTTCATGATTGAAAATGAAATATTAAATGTGAATCAGTTTGGTTTTAGGAAAGGATTTTCTACCGATTATGCTATAATCAAATCTGTTGATAATATTATTGATGCGCTTATTAAAAAGGAGCACATAACGTGGAGTCTTTCTGGATCTTAGTAAAGCATTCGACACTATTGATCATGACATTTTACTTGAAAAATTACATAATTATGGCGTGAGAGGGATTACTTTGTCGTGGTTTAGAAGTTATTTAAATCATCGAAAACAATATGTTGCATTTAAATCCAGCCACTCATCATATTTCAACGTGTCATGTGGTGTCCCTCAGGGATCTATCCTCGGGCCCCTACTTTTTTTGATTTATATTAATGATATTATCAATTCCTCTCCTCGTTTAAACTTCATCTTATTTGCAGATGACACCAACGTTTTCTATTCCCACAAGGATATTGTAACACTGGTTGATACATTAAATATGGAATTAAGTAACATTTCGAAATGGTTAAGAAGTAATAAGCTTTCACTGAATGTTGATAAAACATGTTTTATACGTTTTCATACGCTTCAATCCCAACCCACCCTTCCTCAAAGTATTTCTATTGATGATATAAACATTGCTGAGAAACATTCAACTAAGTTCCTAGGAGTGACCCTAGATAGCAATCTAACTTGGAATACTCATGTCCAGAATATTATAACAGCAATATCCAAAGCAACTGGTGTTTTAAGGAGAATAAAATATTTAATTAATGATCAAACTTTAATGATGTTATACAACACCTTATTTCTACCATGTACTGCAATATTGTATGGGGCAATTGTAGCAAAACCAAATTGAACACAATTTTTCTTCTCCAGAAAAAGGCTCTTCGTATATGCACACATTCAAATTTTTTGGCTCACACTGATCCCACACATATCGCCTAAAAACTCTTAAGGCCCATGATATACATTTATATCTAACTGCCATATTTATGTATAAACACATTCGAAATTTATTACCATTTTTCCATAATGCCCTAGTAACCAATGACCATATTCACCCATACCCTACCCGTCGTTCCCATGATTTTCATTTAAGTAATCCAAAGCTTTTACTTGCTCAAAAGTCGATTAGACATCACGGTCCGGATACATGGAACACTCTTCCTGAGGAGTTGAAACAGTGTGCCTCCTTGTTTTCATTCAAAGCAAACTTAAAGAAGCATATTTTACTGCAGTATACTTCAAATACGAGTTAAGCATGAATAATTATATGACTCATGTTGGTCTCCCGATAGCAGCATCATATGTCGTTCACTCTTCCAGCAAACCAATTTTATTATTCTAAATTCCAGCCTATCTGCCCCTGTGCACTTTCAAGCACCTGCACGCACACTCACCACCATCACACATCAGAGTTTATTTTCCCTTCCTATCTTTGTATTGTTACGAATTCAATACGTCCCTACCTTTTCCTCGGGCCGGCCATCTTTTCAAGCAATGCTTACAATGGCGGCCCTCTGCATTATCGCTTCTTAAATGTAATATTGTTATTGTAATCCCTGCTGCATAGACATGCATACTGTAATACTATATCATTAATTTCCTTTTATATCGTTGTTTATGCAAGTCAAACGACTCTGTATCAAATACACTTTGTTGTTTCCCATGTTCATGATTATGTAATTTATGTATATATTGATTTGCAGAAAATAAAGTATCTATCAAACAAACAAGTATGTAATATTTATGTATTATGTAAAATAAATGTTCCATTAATGTAATGCGTGTATTATGTATTTTAAATTGGTAGCATATAGGCGTATTTGTCTTTTTTCCATAATATTTCAACTATCAAGTCTTCCCATTGTGGTTATCAACAACATCATGAAACCCTGAATTTGAGAACGACCCAAGCCATAATGTGGTCATATAATTATCATCTTCGAAAACCATGCACTTGTTACGTGTAATGATAAACTTGTAATAATCATGCAAGATTTGCAGAATTTAATTCTGTATACTTTTTTTATTTGTATTACAGTCAACATTGTGTATTTGGATGATATTCACAGTACATTTTGAAAAATAAATAAGAATATTAGTATGTGACTTGTTTGTTTTTTTTTTCCCCTCGAATGTGATGGAGTGTGATGGACTTGGGACTTGATACTACATTGTAGTATTATGATTGTATGAAGGTTTGTAAGATAATGTGGGGAGGGGGTTACTAGTCCTAGGCTGCATGTATCGCATGCTAGTATGCTCGCTATTCAAATACACACTGTAGCTAGCTAGCTAGTCTAGGTAGCTAGTTAGCAGCTGCAAGCATGCAAAGAGTATTAATAATAAGAATGATTCTTATTATTAATACTCTTTGCAGATTATCTGATGGTCAACTCTCCCGCTTTTACACGGCCGCTGATGAAACGCAAGTGGCTGCCGCCCTCTAGCGGTGAGCGGGGATAATCGAACCTGGGTCGGAGGCACTGAAATCCATAGTCTACTTCCAGTGATCAGACTAGACGTCTGACATGCAGGATTTTGTACACCTATAGGAATTTTTAAATTATAGGCCTTTTCAGCGCTCTTACTTTCAAATTATTACTTCTTTATGTAAATGAAAGTATACATTTCTGGAGTGAAAACTAGTCAAAGAATCCACTGTTATATCATATTTTCTCTAAAACTATGAGGGTATTTTTTCTCCTTAAGAAAATGGCAAGACTTTTTGTCAACTTTACATGTTCGCTGAAATGTTTGATTTTTGTAGTAAGCATGGCTATATAACCTCACTTGAAAATCATGCTACAATTCTTATAAGGCTTATCATATTTTGTTTTTAAGCAATTAAAAATAAAGGTTTGAGTTGACAGAAAAGGGTTTAAAACATATTTTTACGGGTACCTCTTGTAGGTTAAAATTTCGAATTTAGTTACAAAAGTTTTTTAGACACAATACACGTTTTTCTTTTAAAAGAAAAATATTTATATTAAGGAACAAAATAAACAGACCTTTAGCAGCTAATAATATCACAGCTTATCATCATGACTATAATTTTATACTTGTAATTCGATCATTTCCCGGATCATTCAGGGTACACAAGCACAACAGTGACTGCTATTCAACACTGCATTTACAGAACAGAGAGATGGGTTAGATAATTAATAAACTGGAATTCTGCTTATTTGGATTTTCATGATTGAAACAACAACAATAAAATCATGGCAATACACAATATTAATTCAGAGTTATACATTCTTAGGTTCTTTATTCAACAGAATACTTAACAAGTAGAGTGAATTATTTGACTACTATATAAGAACCGGCGTAGGAAGGGGGGGGGGATGAAGGCAGTCGCCCCCCCCCCCTCCCAAAGATTTTTACCGGGGATTTGGAAGGCGGGGGGGGGGGTGAAAAATAATTGTGTGTATAGGGCCCCGCTACTGTAAGCATGTGCATGACTAAGCCGCTCCTTTCAACCTCTGATTAAGATTATAATTTTCACTCAAAGTGTGCAGCAGATCGTTAAATTTCAATTCTAAATAGCAAAATCTCTCCTGCGTGGGAGGGGGTATCCCCCTCTCACATCCTCCGCCGCTACACTTCGGCCCTTTTCCTGGCACATTTTGATTGACAGATTCAAAAATGTTTCATTTAAGTTTGCATCAGATCCATGACTTCAATTCTATCAAATATATAAGTTCCCTAATCCTCGTTTAATTTACCATTCCCCCTCTCGATCGCTGTAGGTTATCCATTGATTTAGACTCTGTATGAGCACTTTGGGGATTGACAATCATTTTCCGAATAATTCCAAAAAAAAGAAGTGCGCATCATTCTATAATTCTATAATTTTTGAAGATTTTGAAGTACGGTCTCTGTCATAAAGTATACAAAATACCTTTTAAATGACATATCGGTCATTACATAATAAGGTTAATTTTTAAAGTTGTGGTCAAAAGAAGCAAATTTTTTCTTATCATTCTCTTTATTTTTCTCGACCATTAATCGCAAATATCTCCATTTGGTAAATATGGACTTATCGGTTTTTGCAAACAAACTCTTCATTTCTTTTTCTTACTTTTTATAGAAAAAAAAATCCAACATTTCACCAAAAGTGTACTCCAGATCGCTGAATTTCAGGTCTAAAAATCCAAAATCTTCTAAGCGTGGGAGGCCCCTCTCCTACACCCTCGTACAGATATTTCAATTCTAAGTTCCCCTCCCCCAATCGTGAAAACGGATCGACTCCCATGTCCCTTCCATTCCCTTCGCCCTCTCGGTCACTCCGCTCTCTCGCGCAGATTTTTTTTTTTTTTTTATGTTTTTGGTCCACTCCCATCAATTGTATAAACTGAACGATGCCCCTGGTAATGATTACTTTAATTGACTTAAATGAAGAAAATTTAGAAACGCAGAAGTTATCAGAAAATTATTACATACAAAGAAATGAATATCCATATTACATGTACTATTTCATTGATTCAATTTTCGCATTTTCCAGGGCGAGGCTATGTTTTAAAAAGTGAGGGTGTCAAAATCGTTTTTCAAAACGAAAACAAAAGAAAAGCGAAACAGCAACAAAAAGGTGTTGATATTTTTGACGTGCAATTTTCGGCCGAAAGTCGGCTGATAACCCTCCCATCTTATATTTCATGCCAAAAAAAAAAAAAAAAGAAATGTCGGGGATGCAAACATTCAATCCCTTTGTCCTCTGAAAAAAAAACGGGGGCAGCTCCCCACCAAGCTCCCCAAGCCCCCCCCCCCAACTATTGCGCCAGTCCGGTTATGGGCTTGTAATCGTGATTGTATGTGATGGTGACTATCATAAATCATTCCCCCCCCCCCCACTCTATGGTCACACTTTGAACATTGAGAGTTTTCCAAATGCGACAAAATGTGTGCACCAGAACGTTTAACTGCAACTAGTCTTCCTCGTGTTGATAGGAGGTGGAATAAGGCTTATCCCCTCCCACATCCTCCTCCTTTGTCTCCTTCCACATAGGCCTACTTGCTACACTTCTCTGATTGACAATTCAAGATATTCCAGCAAAAGTGTGCGCCAGATCGTTGAATTTCAGTTCAAATGAAAAAGCTCCCCCGAATATGGGAGACATATCTTGCCACCTATACCCATTGCTTGGTCCCCTCCATGGCAATTTCCGAATTTTTGACACACAAAGAAAGTGTGCCCAGATCACTTTATTTCAATTCTTAAAACGCAAAATCTCCGTCGGATGTGGGAGGGGGCACCCCTTCCCACACCCTCCCCCATCTATATAGACCTTAACATACACAGTGATGATGCACACGCGGAATAAGAGCCAAATTTCGTGATTTAGCTTTCAACACTTCCTTGTAAAAAGCCTTGTCTACTTGCATCATTTATTTATTTTTTTTTGGGGGGGGGGAAATTTTGTAAGTATTTCATCAAAGGTTTATAATTTGCACCAGATCGCTGAATTTCAGGTCTGAAAATGCAAAATCATCTTCCTTTTGGAGGAGATATACCCCTCTCTTACACCCTCGTTTTCATGTGTGTGTTTGTTTGTTGTTGTTGTTGTTTTTTTTTTTTGGTTCGCTGAACATGATATTCATGTAAATACAGGAAATTTACTGAAATGATAGCATTTGGGGGCCAAATTGTTCAATAATAGGCCTAACTTTTATCAAAATACTGCTACCTTATACTTAAACCAGTGGGACCGTCTTAAGTTGATAAAACACGCAAAAATGCATCAAATTGCACCGTTTACAACATCAAAGTGTAAAAAGTTCTCACTGTGTGTGTGTGTGGGGGGGGGGGTGGGGGGGGGGTGGGGGAGACAACCTCCTCCAATAACCCCCTCCCCTACCCTGGCTACGTCGATGCAATACTATAGGCCTAAGTATTAGTATTAATTATTGTGTATAAGAGTATGGGAACCTACATACAACCCAACTTGGATAATTGTAAATCGAAATAATGATGAACCTGTTGGTGGTTTGGTGTAGCTATTGATGCACCAATTCCTATATTTACTCATGATTCTCTAGATCTACAGAAAATTCCTTCTTTCTTGTCTTCAATAGCCTGTCTTTGGTCTCATATATCGCGAAAGTGCATGCTCTGGTACCTGCACAGTTCACATGGCCTGAAAACTTCACCCGCTGAAGTCTATCCCCGCTGAACGCTAGTTGGCGCACTCCTCCCAGCGTTTCACTTTTCGACAGAGAGTTGGCCATCTTGAATATGGAGTGTACGATGATCTTTGATGAGAGAGCTAGAGAAGCTCTAGCCAGATAGAAGCTGCTGCTAAGCCTTGATCCCAGATCCTAGCAGGATGGTGAGTCGAGCCTATTGTAAAGTGATATTTAAAGCTGTATGTCGGGGTATTATAATGGCAATTAAAATATTATGATTACCAGTGCATGTTCATTGTATAATGTTTGAGGGCGATAGTGCTTAGCAATGTTTATACTCAGGATAGAATTTTAGCTGTCAGTTGCCGGCTCCTGCTGCAGCTACAGTGGGATTGTATGTTATGCTGTGGGTGGATATGGGCATTTCACTAGTATTCATCCGCAGTCGACTAGTCACGCGTTGTGTGTGTATGTTGCATAGTTTTGTGCGCGTAGTGTATGTATGTCGGCTGAAAGACGCTTGGGCGAAAGAAATTCGGTGGGATAATGAAGACCAAAGTTGATGGCAGGTTTAGAGAAATTGTAAGGTTACGTGAACTTTTAAGCTATTGGGATTGAAGGATGATTAAAACGCTCTCGTGATTATAATGGCATAGCCGTGAGAAAATAAACGTGTAACGTTACATCTAATAAGGGGGATAAAGTTGATGTGTAAGGGTTAGAGTATCTAGTTATTGCTTGGTAAGGGGTTGCAAGTTACAGCCGGATAATTACACCGTACACTTAACAATTAGTTCTCCAGTATGTTGTTTACAGCCTCAGCATGTGCAAGTTACAAAACACTACGTTCAGTTGATTTCATTGTGTCTTGATCAAAGCGAAGTGAAACAAAAACGAAACTTATGTTGCTTTACTGGAAGGGAAGTCTTTTGACTATCATTTTAGACAGTAACATTACCTTTGTAGGATTTATTATTGGGTTTATCGTGGGCGTAAAGGAAACTTTTAATTGTAATGTAGATCTACCACATACCGGTAAGTTCTCACAATCATTCATACGACATTAGGTCTGTAACAAGTTAGTTTTATAGAGAAGAGAACAATTAAGAGATTACTATTTCAATTTGTATTTAAATTTAAATGTCTAACTGTACGTTATTCATTCTCATTTCAGGACGGTGTCAGAATGTTAATGTTAACATCATGGAGTTTTGACGTGTTGCCGTACTTTCAAGAAGACCTCTCTGTTTGTTCGTGTCAGAGGCGTCGTTTGTGATCTATGAGATGTCACTGCTAAACATCGACCTGAAGACACACTCACAACACCAAACCTCAGATTATTGTGTGTGAATATGAATGAATATGATAAGCCTGCATTGGATTGCTGTAAAATTATATAGGGTCTAAGTTCTGTGTGTGTGAATGGTTTTGTTCAGTTTCGAGTGTTGTGTTCATTTTTGTAGTTATTTACAAATAGTTGTGTGTATCAACCATGTCATGCAATGACTTATTTAACTCATAGTATAATTCAACCGTTTGGTTCCCAATCATGTGATTTTGACATTACCATTTATCTATCTATTTATCTTTTTATCTCATGTTATTACAGTGAGGCTGGTTGGTGGATCAACCCAAAATGAAGGCCGAGTTGAGATATCGTGTAACGGGCAGTGGGGCACGGTGTGTGACTATGACTGGGATATGAGAGAGGCGCACGTGGTGTGCAGAGATCTCGGCTACTCATCTAATCGGCCTCAGCTCGTTATTGGTCATCGCACTTTGGGCAGGGATCTGGACCAATCTGGGTTAGCACGGCTTTCTGTAATGGAACGGAAAACTCTCTGGTTTATTGCCTTCGTAACCCATGGGGATGTCATGGGTCATACTGTACTCACAGTCAAGACGCCGGAGTGAGGTGTGAAGGAGACCGTAAGTTTGATTCATTTATTCACGCATTTCATAATGTAGGCTACTGAGTAACTCAGGCCAAGTTACAGAAATGAAAATAATAATATAAAAATCTAAGATGAAAAAAAAAAGATTTAAAATTGAATTAAAGAAGTCTCTCGCTCGAGTTTTGCTTCTTTCTTCATCTCTCTCCCTCTCTCCCTCTCTCTCTCTCTCTTTATCTTAAGCCAATTCATACAGTGTTGTATGTACAAGCTTGTACGTCTAAATCAATGCACAATCTAGCGGGAGGCACAGTGATTGTGTAGTGTGGTTTGCATCGCCACATAAATTTCAAACATGCACAAACTCTCCCTAAATATTTTACAAACGAAAGTCCCTACAACTGAGTCTACAAAGTCTGGTAAAAGTTGAATATTTGCTGTTAATTTTTTCACTTTTAGACTCATTTAGAAATGACTGTACTGCTCTGCCGTGTACGTGTACACTACCGTACCGCGGCCAATTGTTCGAGTGCAGCGCAGAGTTCCGATTCAAACCATCGAATTATTTCGAAATGGGTAAAAGTGTCTTAACAGTAAATATTCAACTTTTACCAGACTTTGACGAGATTCAGACAATCTGTTTTAGGTTGTGAAATATTTAGGGCGAGTTTGTAAATGTATATCATAATACGAGGCGATACGAAACTACAACCTGTCCTAGTTTATAATACTACAAGTAAAAGAATGATCGCCCGGCCCAGCGCGATGTCGGGCACGAGTCCTAGGGTATAGTAGGACCTATACTATTCTGAAAATCTTCTCTTTTTTTCCATAATTCTAAGTCAGACAGTTCAGAAGTGCCTATGAAAGACAGAATTGGTATTCTGAAATTGTTCCCTGGAAAAAATTAGGACATCCTTATTCCCGCCCACTGCATTTTCTAATATTAAAGCAAATAAAATTACAAATTTTGTTTGGTATTATGCAAAATTAACCAGCGCGATAACATCCTTACGAAATTATGACGTCTGGTTAAAAACACATGTTGGTTGTTTGTATTCACCCGTGATACAGTTTTGAAAATGTACTACTTACAAAGAAAGAAATATTAAGAGAGAATCGCAGAAATTGTGGAGTGTTTTTTTTTTTTTTTTTTTTTTTTTTAACAAAAATAAATTAGTCAGTGTATTATACATAAGCTACACGCGTATGGTACATTAACGGTATGTGGCCGGTGTCACAGGCGATCCGTTCCGGCCAGTCGATAAGTTCCGCCGGAACTTATCGGCGGACTTTGGCCAGTATATCAGATCCCCCAGATCCAATCGGCGGGATTTTTGCCTCACCGCCGATAAGATCCCGCACCGCCGATTCGATCCGGGTCTCTACCGTACATTGTATACAAAGTGGTAATTGGGAAACACCCCTTCAGTAAAATGTACTCTTCCAGTCTCCCTCTACAGCCAATGAACTTCTCCAAATCTCTCTGACCAGCCAACCGAACAAAGTTGCCAATTTGAAACCCGGACTATAAAGCGATTCCTTTTTTTTTCTCCTCCCTTATCTCTCTCGTCGTCGTCATGGTGGCCATGGTGCTAGTCACAGAACTCTGCTCTGTAGAGTTGAGCACGATGTGACGTTGGTCATGCCAACCTCTCTCTGATTTGAATCATTTTGAACAGAATAACTGAATGAGTTACTGTAATTGGGATGTTCGGCATGCTTCATGTTAACTACTGTAATACAAGGAGCTTCATATTAAACATACTATGAGCTCAAATAGTCCACCTTCATTTTAATGTCTATTTTCAGGGCACAGAGTCTAATCATTTTAGTGCGATATAACGACCAATATAATCGCAAACGTCATACATGCATGTTCGTTTGGTTCATTATTTTTTCAGTTGTAACAACTAAGAATGACTGGATGAATTTTGTTTTTGTGTGTTCAGTTGTCTTTATCATATCTAATTGTGTCCGTGTGTATGTGCATATGAATGTGTGTGTGTGTGTGTGTTTTTCTCTTTGGGGGAGGCGGTCTATCTATACACAGAAATTACTTCAAACAGGCAAGGTATTCTAAAGAGATACAGTATAGTTTTAGTTGAGATGGGCGATTGAAAATTTAACGTTTTGCAAGATAATTAGAAAGCACATTTGAAATAGAGAGCATACGATTGTAAGAGAAATTGAAAGTACATTATACAAAATTGGTTTGGGCTGAAAAAAAAAATACATGTGTAGTGGGCAGATAAGGTGGGTCCATCCTTTAATTAGGATCTCTTTGTTTATGCAGTGCGCATAAAAAAAAAAAAAAAAAACGCAACAAGATTTGATTTCAAATTTGTGAAGATTGTGTTAACTTTACACCAAAGTGAGTAGCAACATCTTAAAACCATACATGATACTCCTCTTCAAAATGATATTTATGCATACACGGTCATGGATGGCTAAGTAATCATTCTTTTTAGACAATGGGTAAATTGGACTTGGGACGAAGTTTAGACACTGCAAGAATCAATGCACCTTATCAGAAATTAACTTAACAAATGGAATAATGAAATTAATTATCACAACTTACAATTGTTTTTTTTTTCGGATATCTCTTTTTAACATTACATCCCATGCCCCTCAACATGGCCACCATTCCTTCCCACACAGATATTAGCTCTTTTCTACATCTCACGCACAGCTCTGCGAATCATTGTGGCTTGATGGCGTATAGAGCTTCAAATTCATCATTGATTCTTTGTCTCAGAGTTGCAATGTCAGGTTGAGGGATAATGAACACTTTGCTCTTGAGATAACCCCCAAGAAAAAAAAAAATCGCAAGAAGTCAGATCCAGAGATTCTGGTGGCCAATCCACATCATGATACAAGGCGATCACCCGATTTCCAAATACCTCAGCCAATCTTGATACATTTCTTACTGCAACTAGTCGATGGGCTGGTGCGCCATCCTGTGCCCACCATAGGCGTCTGAACACACCCCTTTGTTGCACAGGAAAATTTTCCATTAATTCAGGAATCACATGTTCATTTAAAATTTAAGAACCATTTTCGTTGCGGTTGTTTTCAAAGAAAAAGGGCCCTAGGTGTGTCTCACCAGTCTGAACATTCCAAAAAAAAAAAAAAAGAAAAAGAAAAAAAAAGGTGAATTGAAAAGGATTTATGCTGGTCTCACTAACTGACATATTGTCCAAAAAGAATGATTACTCAGCCATCCATGACCGTGTAAGAATAAATAAGATGTTCAGTTCAAATATCATATTTCCATTTTCTCAATGATGAGATGACAAGATTATTGACAATAAAACAAGAATCATGTCTTTTGATTGAAGAAGAAGAAAAACAAATTCTTGACACAAATGTAGGCCTACATGGTCATATCAGAAGATGTCACAAATAAGTATCAGAAATATGATAAGGCCTACATAAAAAGCTTTAACGCTTGTAAAACTGTAGGTTCCCAAATTCATAGACATATACTTACACGGAGAACGGATATGTTTGCCTTGACCAACTAAAATTATATCAGTACAAAAATCGATAAAGAATAAAGTAATGAACCACATAGATATCGTACAAACCAGACTGTACGGATCTCGCGGTGTTTGAAAAGGAATGCTATATATTAAAAAATGCATCGGTACCATTAAATAACTTTGATAACTAATTGAAGCTGCGGACAAGGACAAAAGACTGGGAGTATAAAAAAAAAGTTGCTAAACACTTGGAAGTGTATATGCACTAAGTAATAACTGTTTTGATTTGCGTTTGAAGGTGAATAAAGACAAAGAAGAAGTAATATCTTGAGGGAGGTCATTCCAATATCTGGGTCCAGTAAATATAATTGTTTTCTTTGCAAAAATAGTGCGAGTAAGGGGAAGGTGATAGGCGTCACTCTGGCAAGTGGAGTAACAGTGGATAGAGCGATTCCTTTTGAACATGTGGATAAAAACAGATGGTAATTCATTGGTTGTTAGTTTATACATGAAAATTCCGAGATTGTAATGAAATAGGTCTGGAATTTTCAGAATTCTGTTTTGATGAAAAAAAAAAAGTTGGTATGAGCAAAATATCCGTGTGGTTTAAGATTCTTATTGCACGCTTTTGAATACGGAGAAGGGAATCTAATATTAGCCGGGTTCACACGTACATCAATTAGCGGAATACAAATCTCGAGATTTGCATCGCGATCGTCATCCCGCTAATTTGTACGTGTGAACCCGGCTATAGTGTGAATTGCATTTCCCCACACCATTGGAAATGGAAAAATTGGATGTCATTGATGGAAAGAGGAGATGGCTTTATGATGTTGCTACTTACTTTGGAGTAAAGTAAACACCATCTTCACAAATTCGAAATTAAATCTTGTTGCTTTTTTTGTACGCACTGTAGCTACATATATCTCAGCAATTTGAAGCTAATTTGTGTAAAATGAACTCTGAATTCTAAAAGAATTGAATGCTGTTTAGTATTGCAGGTTTCTCATTATTTGTTTGTTCTGAACACCATCTTATAGTCAATACTGTACCATCCGTTCAATCTTGTTGAATGTCTTCCCTTTTCATGATAGGGACTGCGGCCCAAAAAATATCTTCTGTTAACAGGGGATGGCTATTAACTGATCATTGGGAATCAGTGGGAATGCTGGGTCGGGGATGATTGTTCCAATCCTTGGGGGATTCAATTAAGAGTACATTTTTTGTTCTGTGAAAATTATTTGCTTCATAATGGTCTCATATTCAAGTAATGTGCAGTCTAATGTTTCCGGGTTAGCATGCCTGTACAGTGACGGGGAATTAAACAACACATTACTTGAATGTGAGACCGTTCTGAAGCAAATGATTTTCATACAACAATAAATATATTAATGTACTCTTTAATGAATCCCACTAGAATTGGAACAATCATCCCCGAGCATTCCCACTGATTCCCACTGATCAGTTACTAGCCCTTCCCTTGAAAGAAATTAGAGTGCATGCAAAATATGGGGTATCACAAACTTTTTCTGACTTCTAGTGATACCCTGAACTTGAATATCCAAACAGTGCACCTATGTCCGAAATCTGGTGTTCCACAAAAACAAAAGTTACATTTTCTCTTCGTAAACATTAAGTTTCATTTATATATGTACATACATTTTTAATGGAAATACATATTACATGCACATGTAAAAGGTGTGAAGCCAATAGTGGCAATGGGATAGACAGAAATTGAAAGAGATGAGAAAATGAAAAACAGCTATAGTAAACTACGTGTAACATGAATTGACAAGAAACAGACAGAAATATGGCTTAATGTATCCTAAAATGGAATCTTACAAAGTAAAAAAGGTAAAAGCGGTATAGGCTAACAAAAAGAGAGAGAAAAAAAGATAGAATTAAAAATAAATATATGTGACGTAAATTCCATTCTATTAATGAGATATGATTGAGAATGTGTTTTCATATAATGACGTCATAGTGACGTCACGGTCGACTGATCACTATGATTTTACTAGATCTGTCGTCTTTGGGACACGATACATACATGGTATAAGTTTGAACTTGATAGGCATAGCACTTTCTCAAATACGACATTTTAGCATGGGGCAGCGCTCATCACATTTTATTAGATGAATTATTGTTATTGCAAAAAAGTAGGCCCTACTTCGTATTATCTGTGGGGTTTCACCACTCAGATTCATTATTCATCAAAAATATAAGATTTAAAATATTAAAGATTTGTTTCTTTTTCAACTGGGTCAATTTATGTTCATCTACAACACAATTGTTCTCCCCAATAGTTTTAGTTCAATGTTTCCACGAAATCAATGGTTTCATGATCATCCTATACACCTAGGCGGTCTGAGTTTCATCTACCCCTTTTGAGAACCTTTAGCTCAGAAAAAATATATATACACCGGCTTTAAATTTTGAAATTCCTTGAGTTCTGAAAAAAAAAAAATCTTCATCATTATACTCTTTAAGCGTTATTTATTTTTTTTTTTAATTCCGGCTGAGATATTTATTTTTCATTATCTATATAGTTTACAGCAAATAAAGATTCATCATCGGTAACACCCTATAACGCAATGAAAAATCACATTATAAAGTAATGAAATTAGGCATTTTATTTCCATAATTTTTCCACAGCTGCATGCAGTCACCAGCTGCTGTCCGAAATACATCCTCAATCATCAGGCAATAATTATTGAGCAAACTGAGGCTGGATAGAACACTGATGGTTCTTTTCTATACAATTCCTTTATCCAATCTATTGTCATGTATAACTTGATTTGTTTTTATGGCAATCTTACACAAAAGGACAAGGCTATAGAATCGATAGACCGCAAAAGTGGCAAAATATCATTGGGTTGGAATTGCCAGTGGTACAGGATTTACACGGGAAAAGAACGATGGTCAAGGTAAACAAGATAATGACCGATTTAACACACCGTCTGTGCGGTTACTATTGCCTGAACAGATCAGGTATCAGACTCTGTCCTCCTCGCACAAAGCGTACCTGTTTTAGAAGTGCTTTTGTCCCGGATTCCATTCACACGTATAATGCCAGAGTTATTAGATAAAATGTAATGATTAGTTTTTGTTGTATTTATTATTATCATTACTATTATTATACTCCCGCATATCAAAGAGTATAAGAAGGTATATAGGAATTGTGTGTGGTTGGTCGGGCGGTCGGGCGGTTCGTCGCAAAGTAAACGTCGCTAACTTTTCTACAGCTCTGAATTAATTCTGATGAAATCTGTGGTATATGGTGATATTGAGTGATTATCTTTATACTGTTGAAGTAATTGAGTTCAAATTTGGTGATGATGAAAGTGAGGTGTATGTTTGTAGGATATAATGTTTCTCGTGTGTGTTTGATAGAGAAAACATTGTTATGGTAATTTTATCTTTTTTAATTTCTTTGTGTGTTTTTATTCCCACAGTATTTGAGTTATGTAATTTTAAATTTTTATGCAATGATTTACACGTGTACATGCAAGACACATTTGGTATTATTTTGATAAGGCGCTGCCGTGGTAATTATTATATACACTGTATGTATATATATATATATATATATATATATATATATATATTTATATACATATATGATTATATATATATATATATATGTATATATATATATACATATGATTATATATATATATATATGTATATATATATGATTATATATATAATTATATATATATATATATATATATATATATAGGAATTTTTTGGAGTGAATTATACAAATATATTGGGATATGTAGGTGATATAATTGTTTGGTGTATAAGGATGATGTATGAAAGGATAATATCAAATATATTTATGGGTGGAATAATTATATGAAAGTGATAGAACAGCTGTATATTAATAGTTTTTGTATACATGTAGTTGTAAATGTCGGGTTAATGTATTATGTTATTATGGTGCATACGTTACTGTATGTTAATGTGAGTGAGTTTCATTTTGTACTCTATGACATGTCTGATTGTGGTGTACCTGTGATGTATTGAATGTTAATTTTGTTGCGATATCCAATGTATAAAGAATTTCAGAGCGGACAATTTGAGTAAACAATCTCCTCTTCCGTTTATTCCGTTCAGCGTGTAGGCATTCTCTCTCTCTCTTTCTCTCCTTCTTCCTTTAATTTTGTTTTTGCTCTAATCCTTTCATTCGTATATTCCCCTCAAGTTTAGTCATGTCACGTTGTTGTGTCTCTGTTGTTTGTTTCATTTTGTCTTACTTTTTTGCATTATGCATGATTACGTACTTGTAATTATAATAAGTATTTTTGAAGATATTTTAGAGTGGTCTAAAATCTACAAGCAATGCTTTTTAGTGGACCTCTTAGTTCTCATTTTCACCCTGCAAACATAACTTTCTAATTCCAGGATGTGTGCATATCTTTACCAGTTTGTTAATTACCACTGAATGTCATACTTTGTAATGTATATTTGCTTATGATTACATTTTTGATTTACTTTGTGTTATGTTTTGTTGAAAGAAAAATGAGAATAAAATAAATTTGTTTGCAGACTATTAGACCAACATTCTTTTTTGTTTTGAAGTAAAGCTGAACAATAATTTTCTTATCAGAACAAAGCTCACCGAAAAAAGAAAAATGTTTATCCTTGCTGTACCCTATATCAGCAAAACCTCACTCTCTCTTCCTTCCCACTACAAGCAGTCTCTTATAAATGTAGGACCTATAACTGTAGTACAACTGTATTATCATGCTCTTTCGTTGAACTGTTCTTTGAAGTTTTGTCTATAAATAAAGGCTAATCGCACACTGTCTGTGCAGCGGCTCCAGATGATCGACTCGTACGTATTTGTGCATGCTCTTTAGCTAATACATTGTAGGCCCTACAGTAATTCATTTCTTCGCGCCACTAGTACGAGGCTATAATATGATTCATTTAAAGGGAAATTATCAGAACGTAAAAATAGGTTTGTCCTTGATATCATTTAAAAGATGAAGAAATAGCTTTCTTAGATTTTTGGGTTTAATATAGACATCCACAATAAACAGATATTATTTTGTTTTTAATGAGGCCTACTCGCACAACCCGGATAGGATCGGCGGTTGCGGAACGTTTCTGCGTACTGCCTATTGTGCGGTATATTCGTTCCGCGGAACTAATCGACTGGATTCGGCCAGTATATCGGTTCCCCCGGAACCCGGAACGAATCGACTGTGACACCGGCAGCTGGCGCGCCGGCTGGATACATCCAGTTAGCTACACGATCGACCAGCGGGCCGGCGCCCGAGGGCAGCGTGGCGGCCAGCGCTACCATCTACGCCTGTTTGCTGTGCGTATGAACAGTAACAAGCGAACGCTATTGAACCTACGCGGATAATTCTTTCAGAGAATATGTACACACATCAATACTTAGTTTAGGCATACATTCATGTATAGCTATCAAGTAATGTATATAAAAAAAAAGAAGGATCTGTACATTTAAGATTTAGAGAACACATTGGCAAAGAGTTGTTTGCCTTGCATTTATCAAAGCTCAGTTCATGCATTTTGAGCAGCCTGAGAATAGTTATAAAAAAAAACCAAACTCCATAAAACATGTTGGCCAACACATTAACACCATTTAAACACAAATTCACGGAATGGGACCTGCCGGTCTACACAACCGAATACCTAACTACATGTATTTGTTTTGTCAGTAGAAAAAGAAAAAGAAAAAACTTTCGTGGCAAACAATCATATGACAAGAACATTTGAACAAAAAAATGAATGAATAACCAAAATGAATTGAATAATAAACAGGAACACTTTTAAACGATGATTCACCTGTACAGTTTATTCATATGAACGTAGTTAATAGTTTTTATATTTGAAATAACCAGAGAGCAAAACTGAATAATACGTTAACTTGTTATTCGGCGAAATCAAAGGTCTGGCATGGTGTTTTGCCTTTATTTATTCGCTGTTCCTTTAATTAGTATATTAACGGAATTTAGGACAGGGTAAAGGCTCTCCTAATAGCTTTTCTTAAATCATTTCCAATTAAGTGCATTCTAGAATCGTCGGTGTTACCACGAACCGACGCTATTTCGTTTTTGAGCGAAAATGCAATTCTGAGAAAATCGCGTTTAAAGATCTCACAAGTTTTAGACAACGTTTTCAATGACTTTTCCTGTCTTGTGTGTGAAAACTTTGACAGGGTGATGAGAGTGGAAGTTGTTCTTCCTATCCATAGTGTAATTTTAGTGTGAATTCAAAAGAATTACGATATTTCTGTCTTCAAACTCACTGCGTCGGTTCGTAAATCCATCGTTTCTTGCGCGCACCATAGGTTATGTACTTAAGCGCGGGTCTCACGAACCGACGTAAGTTGTATTACGCCGGTTCGTGAGACCCGCGCTGGAGGGCCTGCACAATAGGTAACGTGCAATACGCGTGTATTTACGAACCGTCGCTATTTCATTTTCGTATGTGTTTACATACAAATACTATTAGGGCTATACCTGCTTATCAACAATAACCTTATTAATTGAAATTAATTGTCATGTAATGATTATTGTGATGATTATAATACATTAGGTGATAATTAAGATGATAATATAAGCCAGTTTCTCTTAATTGTTCTAAAAAGCGTGTTGTCCTTGTTTTCATCTTCATTTAGCATTGTTATTAGAGCTGTCGTTGATCGCTCCAAAGATTTCTTTACCCTCCCCCCTCCTTTTTTGTGTGGATATATTATTCAACACTTTTGCATGTGGACATTTATCATTTGGTAATTAATATGTACTCGGTATACTGTGTTTCATATTTTTTTTTACTTTTTACTGTTTTATTTTTTTACTTTTTTAACTTACTTTCTTTATTTTTCACATAATTTTTAATTCAAATTCAGTTCACTTCTTTCATAATAATTATGAATGTTTGTTCTAAGATGAAGGATACCGCTAAATATAGGGGAAAAGATGTGCCAGTCAGTAATGATTACTTGCATTTACTCATCTTTCATACTCATGCACTCTGTTATTTCTTTCTCTGAAATAATCTATCAATTTCTTTATTTCTTATTATTCCACATTATTTGTGACTTTTACTTTGTCACAATTTTTATCGGTGTCATTATTGTCATTTGGCTTGCATGCGAATTCACTCATAATTCCTCATTTTCCATCTTTCTCTTTCCTGCTCAACAGATTCTTTGATAGCTGCACTTGATCATATAAAAACATAAAACTCATCCTGCATGTACTCTTCGAAACTGATAAACTCCTAAAAATACATAAATATCAAAATTATCAGAATTTCAAGCTTCATTTTAAATATATAACAATGGTCATGTTTTATTATGCCTTTTGCAGCAATATATTGAAGAGGTACATTATGTAATCGAAGAAACATAGGTTCTCAATAAAGTATCAAATTTGTATTCAGAGATGAGTAATGACAATGGGAAGGATAACAATTGTGGAAGAGCTCCATAAATCAATAAATATCTAATGGCAAATGGAGATGGAATCAATATTAAAGAATATGCGTAATTCAAGTTCATTATTACATCAGTTCTTGTGTGTTCACAAAAAGAGAAACACAGTTCGAACACGCGCACCAAATCTTACAATTTACATTTACACCTATAGAGTGCGGACGGAACATATTCAAAAGAAAGAATAACATCCTCAAATTAATATATCAAGCATGATTATGTATATGAACATAAAAAGATGTTGCTGCATATGCATGAAGCTTGTGAGTGCTGCAACACACATTATGCTCAGATGGAAACTTGATGTATATCATACAAAAGAGAAGAGGTACTGCATGTACATGTAGTTACACTATTCACAGGACAGTAGAGAAAAAGCGAGAGAGAGAAGGAAATGGGTGTCGAAAATAGGTCGATGTAAGGAGTGCCAAGCCAATTAAGTCTCTAATAGTTATACATATATGAAAAGGAAACAAATTAATCACAACATAAATGATCGTGCTCATATTAACCAATAATTAGCATCTAAAAATGTGTGTAGAAAGCCCATAATATCAGCCTTTCGCCCCGTAGGCTTGTTACATATGAGAAAAGAGACATTTTGGCCGACCCCCCCCCCCCCCTCCGAATCCTTAATCCACCAGTACTATAAACACATGTGCTAGCAAATTCACAAGAGGGGTGGGGAAATTCGGCCAAAATTGTGTGTGGTTAAGATAATTAAAAAGAA
This sequence comes from Diadema setosum, assembly GCF_964275005.1. Taxonomy (NCBI): domain Eukaryota; kingdom Metazoa; phylum Echinodermata; class Echinoidea; order Diadematoida; family Diadematidae; genus Diadema; species Diadema setosum. The sequence continues at coordinate 44,257,962 of NC_092687.1, read as the reverse complement.
AGGTCATCGGCAAAACTACGGGGTGGATGCAGACGAATTTTCATGTGATGACTAAAAAAAAAAAAAATGCAGCCAAAGGGGGGGGGGGGAAGGACGGTGGAGAGGGGCCAAGGCTAATTTGACTCCCCTCCCCCCCCCCCCAAAAAAAAAAAAAAAAAAAAAACACGCCACTGTTTTACAGCACCTTTAAAGGACTCTTAATTTTCTTTTGTAAAAAACAAACGTCTCAAAGTAAAGAATTCCATATTGTAGGCGAAATGTAGACCGATACAGTGTATGAAGTGTACATCCCAAGCTATTAAAGAAAAAAAAAAAAAACAGATTATGAATATTATTTAAAGTAAGAATTTCAGTGCGTTTAATCATCTTTAGTCGAGTTGCAAATGACATGTGCATATTTAATAAGAGCAGTTAACTTCGAAGCGCCCCCAAGCCCTTCTATATTTAATCATTCATGTCTAAAGGTAGTGCTAGGGCATCCCGGTGGTCTAGTGGTTATGGCGCAGGTCTAGTAATCCGGAGGTCGTGGGTTCGAATCCCGCTTGGCCTGCCTGTGATTTTTTTTTTTTTTTTCACAGCAGCCCACAAACTGCACACTGCAGTTGCATGTGTTACTACGGATGGAGACAAATGAATAATCTATTATTTCAATATACAATGTTTGACATCCTTTTTGTAATCACTTTCTTTAATTGTACATTTAGAGACATAATGAATTATTATTAAAAGAAATCATATTTCTGTATTTTGTGAGTTTGCATGGGAGCATACACGTATCATAATTTACAATTTTAGTTAAATAAAGAACATCTCATAACAGAACTGTCTAGTGATGGTTGAATGATTATGTCAATTTGTTATAAGTCCTATCAGTTATATGGAGTGCATTTCCCATGTTTATAAGAATCATACGTAACACATTCAAAGTGGGTTGAAGACAACAAAATAATACATAAAAGAATAAAGGAGAATAGAATGAATTACAGTTTGAGGTGAGTTTGGCATGTCATTAACTGGATTAATATTATCATCTAGCAGAGATGCATATTTGATTATTTGTTGCATTAATTTCATAAAAATACATACATGTATAACATGTCTCAATCAACATTCAGAATGTTTGCAAAATGTAGATGAACATGTATCATGAACATGGTTGAAGATGAAGCTGGAACTTTTTGTTAATGGGTCTAAGCTACCATTTGTGACTCTCATAAATCTGTTTTCTGTGAAAATTCGTACAGCGAGCGAAAAGTTTCTGATATACACATTTTGACAGTGTGACACATTTGGTTATGCCCCCGACAATTTAGATTGACTCTCGCAATTATCACCGTTTACGAAAAATAAATCAGTGAAGGGCATGTTAATCCTCAGTCGATAACTATTACAACTATGCAATGATTATTCAACCATCTAACTTCATCTGCATCATCATTACAGCATCGTCTGAATATTGCCAATGTGCACTTAGAAATTTATCAAGATGTATCACAAGGTTATGATTACCACACAAAACCTTCAAGATTTATTATCATGAAATACATACCAATGAACACTTAAAGAAAATCTAACATTCCATATCCACATGAAGCTTGCCTTGATATAAATGTCTCTCAGTAGTGTTATTAAAGTGTAGCAAAATTGTAATTACGACATCACAGAATGGAATGCATGTTTTCACCTTCAATCTTAGAATCTTCTTTCATGTTTCCACTTTACAATCACATTTTAATGTAGATATACCGTCCTTATGTTGTCGCCCTTCATCCCAAGTTCTCCCTTCTATCCTATCTGTAGATTGTCTTCTTTCCTAAGCCATTGTATTCACATTCCTTGATGATAAGCACGATGCTGTACTTTTTTTCTTCTCTGAAACAGTCCAGCTCTTCGCTACTGCATGGCACCAGTCATGTGAAAGAAAAGACAGAAATTAAGAACTTTCGATTAAAATCAAACATCATGATACAAGATACAACTTTCATTTTGAAAAAAAGAAATCAGCCAACTAAGCTGTAGTTGAAATCATTTTGCTCTATTTATATTAAACATAAAACAAAATGGTATACAGGATCAAAGAATGTCAAAAAATACTGCTGTTCGTCTTTGATGCGTATTCAAATTGTCTCGCCTTTTACATATTTTAATGATGCAAGATCTTATGTCTAGCACTTAGTAAGTCTCATGTAGAAATTAAATTATCATTCACATGAATAAATCTACATGTCCTTGTAAATAAGGCATTGCTTTGAAAAAGCTGAATATTACTAACTGCATTTGGGAAACAGTCTACGACAATCAAACTTCTTTATTATCAGAGACTTTAACATCTTGATTAGACCTAGACTCTAATTACCATTGTATTCACATCCGTTGATGATGTACACGACCCTGTACTTTTTCTTTTCTTTTCTGAGACAGTCCAGTTCTTCGCTACTACATGGCACCAGTCATCTGAAAGAAAAGAAAGAAATTAAGAACTTTTGATTAAAATCAAACATCATGGTACAAGATACAACTTTAATTTTGAGAAGAAAAAAAATCAGCCAACAAAACTGAAATTGAAATTATTTTGCTCTATTTATATTAAACATAAAACAAAATGGTAGGCCTATGCAGGATCAAAGAATGTCAAAGTATACTGCTGTTCGTCTTTGATCCATATTCAAATTGTCTCGTCATTTACACATTTTAATGATGCAAGATCTTATGTCTAGCACTTAGTAAGTCTCATGTAGAAATTGAATTATCATTCACATGAATATAAATCTACATGTACTTGTAAACAAGGCATTGCATTGAAGTAGCTGAATATTACTACCTGCATTTGGGAAACAGTCTACGACAATCAAACCTGTTTCTTATCAGAGACTGTATCATCTTAATTAGACCTAGACTCTACATTATCATTCAGCTTTTAAAGGTATTAACCATTCACCTATAAAACAGTGGCATTGTCATGTGCATCATATTTCTTTGATACTGCACATATTTTCATGAAGTCTGTGCAAGAATGCAAATGAAACACGTCTGCTGTTTGGTATTTATCCAAAAAAAAAAATCACTAACCCGGAAGTCCTTGGCCTTAGGAATAACACGTGGCGAGTTAGCAGGAATTGACATTAAAATAGAATAAGAATAGATCTACTAAATAGGCCTTTGCCTCATGAATGTCTGGTCTAATTATAGACTAAGTGAAGTCTAGACCTTTCACTTTTAAGTTACACAGATTTCATATTACTTAGATCTAGACTACATCTAAATCTAGACATCTAATACTATTAGATCTTGGCAACTTTTGTCTTTGTGACACGAAATTAACACATCACGGATGATATTTCGGCGATGTCCAACAGGATGACAGTACCACTATTACTAAATCAGTAAGTTGACATAGATAACTAACATCAACTTGTTAAAGTACGTTAGAGATGGCACCATATACAATAACCGGTGACACTGACACTGACAGATCTAGCGACTACGTTTAGACTAACGTTAAAGAGTGAGACTCGCCATCTCAGTAAGTCGGCCAAAGACAAAGTCAATACAGGGCTAAGTCAGTGTTACTGTTATGTTAGGCCTAACAAACGTTAACGGTTACTCGGTAAGGTTAGGTTTACCAGGACTCAAGAGTCCTGGTTAAATCAGTCGAGGGACATTTCTTAGGAAGTCCTTCGATTCCAAGAATAAAAAGAGTGAAAGAACAAAGGGAAAAAAGGAAAGAAGAAAGGACAAAAGATTATGTTTGGCTGCTGTGGAAATCGACAGCGCCACTGTATCACTATCAATCAAGCGTAAATACATAAACGCCATTTGGTTGGGCCACATTCACAAGTTTTAGGGGAAAAAAGCCCCACCGCTGTGCTTAGGTACTCCACTCGAACTAAAACGTTAGACATACACTACACACAGTACGGTACTAGGGCTGAATTCACAAGTATACTTTAACACTGCACTGTACAGGAAAGCCACCTAACCTGTAGAGTACTCGTAGTGTTTAGGTAGTATCACTAGACCACATACTGTCATAGATGACATCTACACCAACGCTGCACACTGGCACTGGTCCGACGGTCCCTGACCAGGAAAAATCACTGTTGGACACTGACCAGTAACTTTTTCAGGAATGGACCAGTAAAGATTGGGGGAAAAATGGGTGGACTCTACCTACTATTACCACTAGTCTAGATGTAGATCTAGAGCTAGACTACCGGTATGGCTCTGAACTGTGTTAATTTGACTTGGTCTTAGACTTCAGCTGATCTTAGTTTTAGTAACTGGTATTACAAGTCTTAACTTAGACTTAATAGTTAGACTTGAAAGTAAAAGTCTAACATGTCTAACTTTATTCTTTACTCTTCCTTTGAGTGTTACTGTTAGACTTTTTATTTATTTTTTTGTTTAGTACCGGTACGCCTACTTTGTCAATCTCAACATTTTCAACTCAAAAGTCAAGGCTTCAGTGTCTTCGAGACTTTGAAATCTTGCAATCTGCATGTCTTGCACACAGACGTTACGACTACAGTACTCAGTAGTCTCAGAAGTAACGACATAAGTTGAAAAGAAACAATAAATAATATGATTTGGGATCTAATTTGAAATTGGATGGCGTTTACAGACTAGGCTTCATAAGCATCACGCGATTGAATACATGGGACTACACACTACCGCAATTAATGGTTATGGTAGTCCAACTGAAACTGTTATTTTGAGCATGATTTTAATAGGATTATAGCTTACCATTCACTTCACTCGTGGACAGTGGGCTGGCTTAGGCCGTCATTCATCTTTCAGAAGGTTTGGTTCTCACTCTGAGATCTGGATTAGGGCCAAAACCTAATTCTAGGCCAGTAATTAAGTTGAACAAAGCTCAAAGTAATGCAACTGCGACGGTTCGTAAAACCCGCATTGCTCTTCACCGTAGCAATTCGGGTTTCACGAACCGGCGTATCTTTCGTGCGTCGGTTCGTGAAACTCCTTTTTCTCAATTTCTCGATATTTCGAGTACCGTCGTTTTTTTCTTTCTTTGATAAAATTAAGAATAATTAATTTTGTGATCTAAAATTTTGGGATTTGGTAGAGTTTTGAAAGCACTTTCATTTGGTACCAATATCTCGATTTTGAAAATTTTGACCAAAATCGAAATAGCGTCAGTTCGTGAAAACGCCGACGGAATATAACAATTTCCTCCAAGGTCAGAAATTATTTTCTTCCCAGATATCATACTCATTAGAATATTTTCCCATTTCTTCTTATCTGTAGGCAAATTTGATAGGAAATAAAAGTTATGAAAAAGGTTAGGAATAAAGTAATACAGATTTCCAGAATACGGTGTACTTTCTTTTTGAAAAATTCCTGATTTTAGAATAGGGAGAAAGTCTTACCAAGAATGTTTTCAGAATACGACTACCAGTACATAACATTTTGAAACAAAGCTACCCTGGCTCATACAAGTGTGTTAAGACAACTTGTTCTTTCACGACGTACGTGGTGATGCTTTCTCAACGGCATGAACCTCAGAAATTCGACCTGTTTTGCTTGAAGCATGTGTCATTGTAAAATTTGTTCAGCACAAAAAGAACAATAAAACAACCAACTAAACTATCCGGCGAGAATTAATGCGAACATATTGAATGCGTAGCTGTCATACACGCGCACTTGCTGTAAACCTAAACGTGTGGCGGGTAGCTGCGCTGTTCTATTATTCCGACCGGAAGCTATTTCCACCGAAAACCGTCCTAAAAATCAACAGGATTGAGAAATGTTTGGTTTTGCAAATGCGGAAAATGATTTCACGCCATGCTTCCCTTCCTCTTTCTCTTTCGTCCTTAATCGAAAGCTCGATAATAGGCATTGACAAATCTTCTGACGATTATCGATGTACAAAGTAAATCTTCCAATGTTATTCAAATTCTTTTCGGTTTGTTGGTTTCTTTCCCACTCTGTTTCTCATGTATTAGAAGGAAGCGATAATGCTGTCAACGAGTCTGCTAGTTCTGGTCTCGCCTACCGTATCAATCGTTTTACATATTACAATGTTCGTAGCGAGCTGACGTTCACTCCGACCGCAGCTGACAATAGGGGCGTACTTCAGTGTCATCTCATCGGCAGTGAACGGTCTCGAACCTTGGAAGTTCAGCGTAAGTAATTTAATTCAATATCTGATCTACTAGGATCTGCGCGCAAGTCCACATGATATCATGTTTGTTCGGTTCTTTCGGAGTATTGTTGAAAGCTACGCAGGTTTGCCAGGCATGCGATGATTATGACATTACATAACTTTCCTGAGAAGATAATATGCATATGATGCAATTATTAAGAATGTCCTTGATCCCAGAAATGTTAAGTAGCAAGCCCCCTCCCCCCCCCAAAAAAAAAAAAAAAATCTTTATGATGTAAAATTAAAGAATGTTGGTGTTCAGAACGAACTTGCTGCAATTTAGTGCAGGACACACGAGGCGCCAAAATTATATTACCTGTTCGTTAGGCAACATGCATGGAAGCTTTGTCGATTTTGGGGAAATGATTGTTCGTGGCTATGGCTGCGTTTATCAACTTTCCCCTGTTTAAACGGCTTTCGAAAGCCCTTTCGATAGCCCTTTCCAAAGCCCTTTCCATAGCCCTTTCCAAAGCCCTTTCCAAAGCCCTGTACTATTAATGTGCCGCTTGTTTTCTAAGAAGGGACGGCGAAAAGCAATTACATGTACCATCTTAAAGACATTATCTTCCTTTGAGAGTCACGAGTCATGATGCAATGCCACATGAATCAATTGTCTTCCTATCTGAGGCAGCTCCAGTTTAGCACATACTTCAAATATTTCTGAGTGGCGGCGTGAGACTTTGGCTGCGTTTTAATCAACTTTCCCCTGTTTAAACGGCTTTCAAAAGCTCTTTCCAAAGCCCTTTAGAAACGACTTCCAAAATAGTAGCGTTTATCAACTCTCTTCGCGAACACGATAACTGGAATGTCACTGCACAGCTGCATTGCGCAATTCGACCCGAGGAGAAGAGGTCACATAAGGCGCGCATCGTTCGTAACTGCAGGACAATACTACAAAGCCGTTTCAAAACACCTTTGCGTTTATCAACTTCAAAAGGCTTTTACAAACACGTTTCTGAAAACCTGTTTAGGAAACCTGTTTGGAAAGCCACAAATTTGAGGCTTTCGAAAAGGCTTTCCGAAAGGGCTTTCAAAACAGCTTTGCGTTTATCAACTCGTAAAAATTCCTTGAAAGCTGTTTGGAAAACCTGTTTCTGCCGAGAAAAGGAGAGTTGATAAACGCACCCTTTCGAAAAGGATTTCCGAAAGGGCTTTCAAAACAGCTTTGCGTTTATCAGCTCGTAATATTTCCTTGAAAGCTGTTTGGAAAACCTGTTTCTGCCGAGAAAAGGAGAGTTGATAAACGCACCCTTTCGAAAAGGCTTTCCGAAAGGGCTTTCAAAACAGCTTTGCGTTTATCAGCTCGTAAAAATTCCTTGAAAGCTGTTTGAAAACCTGTTTTTGCCGAGAAAAGGAGTTGATAAACGCACCCTATAATGAGCAGATTTTACGTACATATGTACATGCTTTAAAAGCTATATCAATACTTGCCGATGACAATTTAATGGATAATTTCGGGATTAACTTTAAAAAGCAGATAACATTGGATCATACTTTTTGATTATGCAATGTACTGAATTCTATCAACATCGTTGAATGAAAACGTATAATATATATATATATATATATGAGGATGAGTTTTATCATCCGTGAACCTCTAACTCTCGTCGTCTCGACAGACCGTCCAGCAGACAATATCATCTTGATCAAGATCGTTGACAACGAGGACGGACAAGAAATTAATGGCCTCAGGATCACATGTGACGTCGACCCACGTGACCAACCATTTCCACCAGTGGGAATATACGAGATTGCAGTGAATGACGTCATCGAGTCAGCTTCGAGCTCCCCTTCCTTGATCCTTGAGTCCATTCCGAGTGAATGCGTTGAAATCTCCTGCACCGGTATCAACGACATCGGAAGGACGAACGCTACAAAGATTTACTGTCCAAGAAGCAACGGTAAGACAATAAAACGTTCCATGATATCGTAATTTTTAAATCCCAAAGCTTTTGTGATTAGTACAAGGAAAAATCAATTTCACTTCATATCATACGTTTTTCTCTCCAAATACAATTGACATGAAGCCATTTTTTTTTTAATGTAAGCATTGACAATATACCAGGGCCATTCTCACATAAAGTGTTCAATTTCAGTCAGAGTAAAACCCAAAAATCAACCACGAAATATTCGTGCAAAACTTGTCTTTATGTAAACAACAAAACTTGCTGGATAAGAAACAAAACACAGTAAATTCCCAAAGGAACGCATTTACAATGTAACAATGGCATAAAGTTGGGCATACATTTCTCTATATAACTCTATGACAGATACGTTACCGATAGGACAAAGCATGGTATAAAACACGTTTAGATCAATATAACGGACTATTTGAAACCGAACTTCACCCAAGAATGGCGTCTGATCCTGTACAACAACACGAATTGCCTTTTTAAAGTAAGGATAAAGACAAACTCATTATATACTTCGTCTTTTCGCTGCATTGATAAGGAGTTCACGCAAAAATTTGTATATATTACCTAACTTTTTTTTTCACTTGATTTCAGTTAGACATGCAAAGAACAAAAATGCCAATATATTTGATTAAATTGGTTTAAACTATACATGGATGGCCAACACGACCAACACTGACCATCTTCCAAAGGCTTTATTGTACACTTTTGGAACAACAATCTCGCAAATGACCACATGTCCATGGTAACGTATCTGTTTCTGCATCTTTTTCGTAACTGTTATTGATATTGATACCTCTTTTAATGAATGTGCTCTATCTATTTTTGAATTGAGCTCAGAGCAGGAAGAGTAACACTTTCTGTCTTCAATTACTATCAAATTTGACGGTATATATCAAAATTCAAAGGTATTGTGAGTATCTGTATATCAGAACTGTACATTTATCCAATAATCTAATTGTTAATTTTCCGTGAATTCATTTTCCGTGAATTCGAAACCATGTGTTGTGAAGAACTCAAATTGTAAAAGCACACAAATAGATTTAAAACAATGTTACATTTTGCATGGTTACAAACTTTGGTAAATGACTGAATCACCAAAGGAAGTTTTTTGATAATCTTATCATGGTAACGTATCTGTTGCAATAGTAACTTGTCGTATATCGGTGTAAATCACATCAGAAAGATTTTTTCATGTTTTGTATTACTTATGCTCATTGTAAAAGAGTAAAAAGACTGACTATGCGAATCAGTGAATTCACATGCTTCTTCATTAACATATTATTTTCACGGTAAAAGTCATGGTAACGTATCTGACAAAAAAATAATTATCCATTTTCTGCCTAGCAAATAAATCATGTAACCTTCTCTGGCACCTGGCAGAATCGAAACATCATTGTAAGTGTATCTTGTGTAATTCCTGTGTGTAATAAATGATAAAATGCAGTATTTGTGTGGCTGTCGTCATTATTATGTAAGGTGACACATTTTAGTAGCCTGTTCTGATCACATACCATAGAAAATCCCTTTTTGATACGCATTCAATATCAACATTAGAGGAGATCTATCTCCATAAGAAGGATGCATGATAGTATAATGCATATTCGTCGGCTACATTTCAACAGTGCCCGCATGAAAATTCAAATGATATTCAAGCATGCAGTCTAAGTATTTTCAAGTAATGTCCTAACATACGCTTAAGATATAATTTTTATGATAAAGTTATGTAATTAACACGTATTTACAATAGCATTTTACACGATTTGCCATATATGTAAAATCATAGTATAATTCCACATCCATAATTACAGATGTTGACCCATCAAGGTCGAAAACTTAATTTGAGTTTTAAGGAGAGAATTTTCATATTACAACTTTAAATTTGCAACATAGAATTCTCTATTTTACAGAAGATTCCTTTAAAATGCGATATTTGAATGTTTTTTATGCAAAGTCAAATATTTCAAAGGTCATGCTGCTGGAAATTAAAGGTGCCAATTTGGATGAGAAAAAGTGAGATTTCAATTTTCAAATGGTTGTCAATTTATTTGAGCAAATTGGAAATGACTTCCATGTACTGCAGTGCAGCACGTACTTGATGGGTTAAAGAAAATGTGAAATAATGCCTTATTGTTCGACGTACTGTATATAGCGCTTTTTCTCTTTGCCCTGTAATGACAGCACATATATTCTATATATTATATATATCTGTATATGATTTTATATATATATTCATTTATCTATATATTCATTTATTGAGTTCTAATTTATACAAGTTTATTAATTTATTCGTGACGTATTATATTCTCTCTATCGTCATGCAGAAAACGGTTTTCTCTGTATAGTTGCAAATTTTGTAGTTTCTATTTATTAGATTATCAAATTGAATAAAATTTTGTTGTTATGGACCTTTGTTTCACTTCTGAACAAAAAATTAATTTAAGCAAAAATGAAAATATAATCATCATGATGTATACGCCTATACCTGTACTTTCGCGTGTGAATCCTGTTTGATGCCCGTCTTTTAAATTGAGCTGAGCTTGACAAATCTGCTACAGGTTTACGATATCTCGCCTGGCGATATCTTTCATTTTGTAGGAAGGATGGGTCATTTAATTTCTTCCTTTCCCTGTATAGGCCTTTTGTATTTGTGATGTTTGTGTTTTCCCCATTTTCTGAAGAAGAAATGAAACCAAGAAAATGATTATCAAAATATGTTCATCATAGTAGTGTAAAAAAAGAATTCAACTAGTCATAACCAGCCTATGTAAGATGAATACTGCCTACATTAAAGAATCTGGAATCAAAAACTTGATGAGATCTAACCTAAATATTAACAATGAGACTAAATAGGTGACAAGTAAACATAAATATACTGTACATTGTAAGGTATATAAGGGAAAGAGCGCAAAGTGGTAAGTGAAATATCTGAAAATGCAGGGCTCTACTGTAACAAGGAACCTGCATATAAAGAATATATGCAAATATATTATACACACGCACACACATGTATGTATGTATGTATGTATGTATATGAAGGACAGAGATGGGTGGATCAGTATTACAGTAAGTATTACTGTAAGTTCGGTGCGATGTCGACCAATAATGATGTATCATTAAAGATAGACCTAGTAATAATAATAATAAAAATAACAATAATAATACTAATAATAATAGTAATGATAATTATAAGTATCATTACGCCTCATTTCAAAGCAGTTAGGGAAGAAATAATTCCTCTACCGGCACAATAACTTATTAAAAAACCACCAGATCCTTACCGACAGGTACGTTACCGCACCTGTCAGATACGTTACCAGCTTTTTGTGGCACAACACACAATGTTAGATTCATGATCGAGTTACTGACAACTGAATAAATGTATAGCATAGGTGGTGCACTTGTACTAAATTAGCATTAAACATAAACTATTGATATCATAAACATGCCAAATGTACCGGTATTATCTAAAGATTATTTTGACAAACGCATTTACGAGATGTCTTGCGAAGAACGATGAAAATTTACTGTAAATGCTCCGTCGAAACGACTACCGAGCGCTCCACACAGGGTAGCCATGAAAAAAGTGACTGCAGCACATGATAAACGAGACGCTCTCTTTGCTAAATTTGCGTAATCATAATGAGCAGAAAATTACGCTCACAGAGCGTGCATATTTCAGTAACGTATCTGACGTAACGTATCTGACGTAACGTATCTGATTGCACGTTTTTTCAAAGCGCAATAACTGTTGAACATTTGCAAAGAATGGGTAATTATTTTTCATGATGATGCATAATCTCAAAAGGTCTTAATCAATGTACAATTAAACAATATTACATCAAACACTTTTGTGGGAAGTCGTGATTTATAGGTAACGTATCTGTTGCGAAAAAAATGTGGAAAATGCGTTTTCGGAGATAATGGTCTGATTTTGAAAACCGAAATTTAGAAACAGAAAATCAAACTTAACTGTTTTTGATAAAGTATATCCTTCTGATATTAAACATGTATTGTCGTATCTCACGTCTGCTGTTTTCACTAATTTATCAATTAAAATATTTTGGTAACGTATCTGACATGAATTTTGGCGACACACCTTCAGTGAGCTCTGGAGGGAAATAACGTGGAAGATTTCAAATTTTGGCTTGTTGATGCATAAATATATTAGACGTTCATTATATTTACCAATATCATGTTGGGTTCAAGCTCATTTTATATAATTTTTTAGCATAATATAAAAAGTACATGATTGCGGCGACATTGGGTTTTGGGATACTTCTCCAACTTTACTAGTGGATATTTCAAAATTTACGCAAGTGACAACAATATTTTTTTTTTTTACTTTTCTCCTCAAACCCTCAAGTGTTACATAGACAATTTTGGCAATTCAAACCAGGCCTTTAGCAATGGAAATAATCGTGGGAACGTTGGCGACACATATTTTCAGTTTTTGAACGCTTTAGCAGAGAATGGCCCACCAAACTCGTTAGTACTAGCTTTATTGCTGGTAATTGCACGTTGATCCACAAGTATTATATAGTCTGTACATTACTTGTGTCCATTCATGCAAGTGCTAATGACTATGATTAAAGAAATCCAGGCAAGTAGGCTTATGGGTCTTATCACTATAATATTTTTATATTAATATCTTTCTTCATACCCCGAACTAGTCTGTTTTCAATTGATAGTAGCAAATTTGTTCACGTGAACACAAGGGCCATGGTTGTCGAGTAGGTTGTTGTACTTGATTTTTATACAAGGAAGATTTAGATTTTAAGATTCAAATGTTTCCCGGGAGTGTTAAGGTGTTGATTACATGTTTTTGGACAAACAATGCAAATTTTGTAAACATAATAATTCGATGAGCATCGTCAACCAAACTCGTCAGTGTCTGACCCGTTAAGGGAATACAATGAGGATTCCCTTTCAACCGTTCAATGGACTTTGTTCACCTTTGACCCCTTGATTTTGTTCATCAAGGATGTTCATGATTTGGGGAGAATGCGAAGTACCTGACAAATAAGAACACAGTATAAAAAAAAAAATCAATAACAAAACAAACAGATTATGTATATGTGTGTGTTTTTGTAATTCTTAGGTCACGCGCCTCCAGCGAGTGACATCCTCTCCATCGAGACCCAGGAGATCAATGGAGAAGGAAACCAGGTCATTCTCGTTATCACGTGTCACATTAGTCCCGAGGACCAGCCCGCCCCACACCTTCACTATTACACCATCGCAGTCGACAACACCACGCTCTCCTCGTCCAGCATCGCCTCGGCTCTCTTCAGACCACGCCCACACAACAAGTGCATCAATGTCACGTGCTCGGGGACGAACGGGATTTTTTGGACCTACACCAGTCTCGAGTATTGCTTGGAGAGAGGTTAATCTACTTTTGATGTAATGATTTCATTCGCCTCTGGACTTTGATAGAGCAAGCGTAAAAATGTGTAATGTGAAACACTACATAATGTGGATGATAGCTCCAATTTTGTCTAATATTTAACTCTCACCTTCATCCCTACATGCTAGATGATATATTTCTTCAATATTCCTATCATATTCAAATTTATACCTCAAAAATTTAATCAAACTAATTCAATTTACTTTCGAGACTTTGTGTCATTTTTCACTCTTGTTTTGAATATGGTTATATGTTCTTGAAATGACAATGTACGACGTAGATAAAGTGTAAGAAAAGACGTGTGTGCAAAATGGTCTGGGCCTTGTCCGTTTACCTTCGATTATCCCATTAATTGTGCTCTGTCAAAACATTACGGTCATTATTTTGGTTTGGCCATACAGGTCCCATTGCTTGTCTACATCGCGGAGCTCTTCAGAAGTCGTCGACCACGTACGCCTTGCTCTTCACAGCGTTGTTCATGTCGGTGATGACCTATGTAATCGTGGTGATGAAAAGGAGAAAAATTATCATCCTCTGAAGAGGTACTACAGACTTCCTTTTCTTCCTTTTCTACTACATTTTCTTCCTCTCATTTCTTTTTCCTTACCGGTACTTTTTCTTTCTCTTTTTCTATCCTGCCTCCTACACCCCCTTGAAGTGCTTCAAAATATTTTTTACTCTTTTACCTCTTTACCTATATCTTCTTCTTCCCACTCTTTTCTTGCCTATTCAGTTCATTCTTATTTCTCGTTGGCATCTTCCTCTTCCTCTCCTTCGGATCTTTGATATTTAGCTTTGTTGAAGTTTCCTTATTGCCAGTCTTAAGATGGATGGAAGTAATAGCAAAGGAGAGCTAAGGGTGACAGGTTTTATAATTTGAAAGCTTTATTCAATACTGACTCGACGCGTGAATGAGAGAAATACGTCTCCATCTTGTACTCGTCCTCCGTGACCGGTTTCTATCAAAGTGTAGAGTAGCAACACTATTTTGAGACAACGGCCTTGGAAACGATTCCCTCGTAACAATAACCAAGAATAACTGAGCTTTCTATTTCAATGCGATTTTTCAAAGCGTTTTGTGCGGTTTGCTGATGTAGTAATGATCACATGCAAACATAAAAACCTAATTTGTATAGCCTCTTGAGGCTTTACCTGTATATCTGAACGCTTTAAATGATAGAGGCATTTTCCTATATTCAGATGTGTCCGTCTAATGTCCTAACCTTCAAATTGTTTCTGTCCTTATCTTGTGTATTTTTCTTATAGATGGAGAGCATAAACTGGAGTCGTGGTCTCATATTCATGTTTGCCATTTCGTTCGACAAAGAAAATTCCCCACTGACGGATGTGACAGGAGTGTAGTTCATAAAGTCTTAGATCCATATTTCAGTCGAGATCGATCCTACACTATCCAGGGAGGACCACAACCGGCGCACGTCCCCCCCCCCCTTTATTTTTTGTTGAAACAAAAGAAATAAAAAGAAAAAAATGGGGGGAGGGGTGCCTGCGCCCCCTTTATTTTTGTAAGCACGTCCCCTCTTTACGAAATTCCTGGATCCGCCCCTGAATTACATAATGGTATACTTTGTTTATTAAACCCTAACTGCACTGGGGGGGGGCCTGGGAAGCCCCCCCCCCCCCTCCATACTTTTGGCGATTGCATCGCGACCGTTGGGAATTTCGGATTCTCGCTTCATGACTTTTTCCCCTGAAGTCTTGCGCACATTTTGGTACCACTCGATTGTCCATATCGGACCTACCTAGGGGCCAATTAGTATGCGCATGTCATTAAAACGGCTAATTGCTGCATATATTTGTGTACAGTTACATACTGTCAATAGACCATGGCTTGCATTACTTTATAAATTTTGCTCAGGAATTGGTTTTCCACTTGGTTCATGCTTCTATATTGTTCTGAAATAAATTGGGCAAAGTTTAGAAACAATGATATACATAAGGAATATCAAACAATAGAAAACATAAGAAATAAAAACAATACCAAACATAACAAAAAGTTTTTTTTTTCTCGTTTTTTTTTTCTCTCTCTGAGGGGGAAATTGAGTTTTTATCCACATAAATGATTCAAATAACTCTTATCCTTCCACATGATTTACTGGCCACTCTTAGAAAACAATAAAATACATAACAAATGTAAACAGTAAAAACAAAAGAAATAAAAACATTGGAAAAACAAAAGAATTACAGTGATATTTTCACTTTTTGAGACAAAAAACATGATTCTGTAAAGTTAATTTCAATTATGGCAAATAACTTTTAAATTTTTCTCACATTTCTATACTTTTTGTATTCATTGATTTTTCTTATATTTTGCACGCAAAATCACATATAAGCTAATTTTTATTTTAAAAATCATAAATTTACATAAATTTGCATAAATTATACTTCAAGTTTACAATATCAGGGACATTAGAATACAGTTGAAAAGTATGGTAGTGCCCATTGGGTCCTGTAAAAGGATAATTTTACTTCCAGTTTCATTTTAGTACGTCATACATTTCAAAAGTATGCAAAAATTCATAAGTATTAAATTTGCATATTAATAGTTTATGCAAATCTGCTGTAATTATAAAAATAGATAAGAATTGATTTATTTCACATTTGGGAAACATTATTCTTCATTATTACACAGTTTTCATGTAATTTTGTACCTGTTTAGGCTGAAATTATGAAAATATCCCCCAAATGCATAAAATATGCATTATGAATAATTAATTAGCTAATTATGCCAAAAATTGCATAATTGATTAAAATAAATTACACCATCAGATTCAGCACGCGAAGATCTATCAGCATGAAAATTTCAAGTTCATCATGCAAGTTCATCGGCCATTGCGTTTCCGAGATCAATGGGGGGGGGGCCCTCCCAGCCCCCCCCCCCCCCCAGCATTTTCATGGAGCCAAATAGCCCAGTACAGTAAGGGTTAAAATGGGCATGATCTGTAATCAAAATAAATTTACTGGTCTCTTTTATTCATTTTTTTTTTCAAATTAATCGTAACTCAAGTTTGGGTTCCCGCACGGAGAAAAAAAAAAAATCACACTTTCACATCAACATGCGAGATTTAAGAGCAGTAAGGTTGATGATGATGAACAGAATTGATGATGAACAGAAAACCAAAATATTTCTCATATTTGTAATAACGTAAGTGATGTCGACTGTATATGAACTGATATAGGTAAAAAAAAAGAAAAAAAGAAAAAAAAAGAAGAAGTTATGTTTCTGAGTATTGGATCTTGCATCTTCCTATTTTTGTTGTTGTTGTTGTTGTTGTTGTTGTCAGACCTTGTTCTTAGTGCTGAAAGACAGTTGAAGGAAGAGACGTTTAGTCCCCGACATAAGGACAATTACTTGAAACCCTCACAAGTATGGTTTACTGGTTTCAAAACCCGGCATTACTTTGCTTCTTTTTCCAATTTATTGGATCAAAGCATGATCAGTTTAGACTTGAGTGATGAAAGGATTGCATGATTACAATTAAGCCTTAATGCGGTAGTATATAGGATTGTCATTGTAAACGCATTTTACGCAGTAAAGACTTCTTTTGAAGATTGAACAATCACATTTCTATCAAACTTGTCTCGTTTCTCTATTTGAAGTGTGTATTAAAGTTGTTTAAATTCTCAATTTGTCCGACAGAGAGAAGAGAAGGGCAGAATAGAAATCACGGTGACGAATTTTATACGATTTATAAACAGTTTATTCAAGTGTATAGGGAAGGATATCGACAAAGGCTCCTGTAATTTAACTTTTAAACTAAAAGAGTAGAGCAATGGTTTGAAGGCGAAAAACGAAGATAGGCGAGTGACGGACGTGACATCGAGACGCTTGTGTTTGTATGTATGTATGCGTGACGGACGTGACATCGAGACGCTTGTGTTTGTATGTATGTACATGTATGTATGCGTGTATATTATGTACGTATGTATGATTGTGTGCACATGTGTAGGTGAAAACCGTGTAATTTCGTGTATAATTGTGAAGTAAGAGACGGATGCTAATACTATTCATGTGTAAGGCAAACTGTTGCAGGTCTTAAGATGTGAGTGTATTGATGGTGTTCAGAACTTTGTTTAATTTGACGACAGAGAATGAATGAATGGTTTGAGAGGGGAATAAAGAGATCAAGCTAGATGTATACATGGATGAATGGATGTATGATTGCAACTCCTTTCTCATGAAATTCATGTAAGACTTTACGTGTGTATGTACCATTTATAAGTGTGCGTAGCTGTGTATGGATGTATGTTTGTATGTATTGTATATCCTTACCAATGAAATTCATGTAAGTCTGTACGTACATGACGAACCAATGCGCGTATAGGCCCGTATAGCTATGTATGGATGTATGCTTTTATCAAATTCATGTTAGAGTGTACGTACTGTACAACGTTGTATGTATGTGTCATGTATCATCAGTGTGCGTAGCTATGTAGGTATCATTGATGCATACATTATTATGAGAGTGTGAAGACGGATTCATTCACGTATCCAAGACGTATTCACAAACGGATTGAAGTTGGTATATCATTTACTGTATACACAAGCGTATACAGTACTATAGTAAAACATGGGTTAGATATTGCGCGGATAGTCTCACATAGAGTAGTTTGTGTTCACAAAGATCTACGTGAAATTGATGACCCTGACCTTAATACAAAGAATGTCAATCTTCTCCACATTGCTCTATCGAGGACTCTTTGAATTCTTTTCTCTTATTACCTCTTGTCTAAAATCAAAAGTTAAACCTTACCATTCAAGAAAGTCTTTGTTTGCATAATCATTATACACTATACATTAACCATTATCATTACATCCCGTTAAATACTTGACTTTTCATTCCCAGACAAGAATATCTACTTCAGCCAGTGTGTTTATAATCAAAAGCAGATGATCTATTATAACGTTCCAAATTTACGAATTTATAAACCATGCGCCGTAACGTCCTAGCCAATTTTCCGAAAACAAATCTAATCTAGGGCCCCGTTATTAAACCAACCTTGATTTGTGGTACTTTGTTTTGTGGGTGGGGGGGGGGTGCCCATCTTTTTTCATGTTTTACACTGACCTATGTGAAATAACATGCAATACTGAGAGCGAGTAGTAGTACCACCTTATCTGCCATAGCATAGCTTTGTTATTAGCCATAATGGACTATGTTTGAGTAGGCGGCTTTTACACAATACGTAGATTGTTGCTGTCAACGATTACAATGTTTAAATCTCTTGATGCTTTATTAATCACTATAGTATCGACGAGATGTTGATTTTAAGCAAAAGATAGAAAGAATACAGAAGGATGCAGACATAAAAAGAACAAGTCGAAATAACGAAGCATGATTGGCTGTCGTGTAGACAGTAAAGTTTATCTAATTATTCAGTCATCACAAATTCTAATGTAACAGTAGGTTAGTGATGAAAGTACCAATGAATAACTATAGTAAATGACAATTGACGTTTCTGCATTAGACTTCATAGTGCACTGTTATTTTTCTTTCTTTTTTTCTGTGCCCAACTGAAAACAAACAAACAAACAAATAAAACAAACAAACATAGAGACAAACGATTCTGATCTGGGAGATAGAAATCCTGCAGTATTTGCTCAACATTTTTGGCGACGACAGGATGGAGGCGCCCTTTAATGCGCTGGCAGACACCTTCGCCACTTTGATGATTGCATAAAACTCCTTGTTTAGTTTTATATTGTATTGTTTTTATTTTTGCTTTTAGTTTTTTTCTTCAGATTCGTCATAGAGTCTTGGGGCAGTGCAAAAGAAGATCCCATCTCTTGAATTACAGGCTCAGGTTAAATTTTGAGTAATATTGATCAAGAGGAAATGATTACGGGGAAGTATTTCCAGCCATACCAACAATCGCTCGTCATAAACAACGTGACAGAGAGCCGAGTTGTCTCTGTCATATAAAGCTTTTTTTTTTTCCTTTTTTTTTTCTGACAAGAGCCAACGAGTTATAGCACCCTCTTGAGAGGCTGTCCTTTGTGAACAATCTTATAGGCGTAGGTCAAAACCAGCCAAATCGTCGGATCCCCTGTGTAGGCCCTGTATAGCGGGCAGCACCGAACCGATAGGCTGATAAACCTCTGATATCTGATATTGAGGTCTGTTGAAAGCTTGTCAAATGTGGTGCATCGTGTACAGTGTGAACGCACCAGACTCACCATTGAATACATCCATATATGTCTAATTTCCTTTCCATGCAAGTTATAATTTTCATCAAAATGTGTATTTGTGGGTGTGTGTGTGTGTGTGGGTGTGTGTGTGTGTGTTGTTGTTGTTGTTGTTGTTGTTGTTGTTGTTGTTGTTGTTGTTAATTTATTACCCCTAATGTATCCAATTTTGTATTATGAGCTGATACTTTGATGATTCCGGAAACAATCAAATTACGACTGAAGATTTAGTTTCAAAAGTAAAATACTTTATACACTGTATATGATTAAGCGCGTACACACTTGGTATCTTCTTTCTCTCTCTCTCTCTCTCTCTCCCTCTCTTTCTTGCTTTCTTTCTCTCTAAGGAATCATTTCAATGACGCCGGTGAGTTTTTTTTTCTGAAGTCTTGTGGAAGAATTCTTTATAAATTTCCCAAATCATTTGCAGACTTCGAAGTCTTCATTTTCTCTCTCTCTCTTCTTCTTCTTTTTTTTTTGATAATTGAAGAGCTCATTTGCAAAAGGGGTTAGATCCATTTTTGATGAAAATTGAGTTATTAGCATCACTGCACAGAATTCCAGTTGAGTTAGCTACAGTGAAAATTTCAACTGCAGACAACCATTTGAATAGAAATTATTGCAAAATTAGATGTAGATTTTCCATACACTTCTGTACAAATTCTCACAAAGAAACCTTTCTTTTTTCTAAGTACTAAGTACTAAAAGTGGATCTAACCCCTTTTGCATATAAACTCTTCAATTATTGCTACTTTTCGTGATATCAGGCTCCTATCATCAGCAAGGAGTCAAAAATAAATGTCGATATTCATTTTGCTGTTCAACTTAAAGAGCAATTAAACAGGAATTGTCCAAACTAACTTGTTTGGCTACTCAACAAGAACCACGTACCCACAACGAGTGAGATGAGCTCCAGTGACAAACGCCCTCAACGACTTGTTCTTCAGCAAAATCATGTCTGAGGAGGCAGACGGAAGTCACCCTACAATGCATGCAGTCTAATAGGTTTAAGGTCTTACAGAACTTTCACTGGTGGTATTGGTAAAATACCATTAGTGGTAGTATAAAGATTTGGTAAAATAATCTGAGGGACACATAAGACGAAATATTTATATTGACAGGTCGTGCTATTTGAATAGGTACATTGTGTTTCCATGCTTGTTATAGTTGAGACAATGGTAGATAATATTATTTTTACATTGATAGCGTTGATCATGTTGATAACAGCATAAACATCGTGTAGCAAAAGCGTTACTTGCGATTGAGTTGTCATTAGTAGTGTGGTGTATGTGTAGTACAGTGGTCGAAGGAATGTAAGGACAATAACGTGTGTGAAAATTCTTTAATGTCATAAACGAATGAAAAATGAAGAAATATAATTATTGTGTATGAATAAAGCTGAGACGTATTAAGGTTTATTCCCCCTCAAAAAAAAAAAAAGAAAAAAAAAAAGGGGGAGCTTTAGTTTTTCGCGACGGGGATGTTCGGGGGGAAACCAGTCTGAGGATGCGAAGAATCGCGTATCAAAGTCGATCTATTTATAGCTCGCGCGCCTGAGTTTTCACTATACGGGGGGGGGGGGGGGGTGGGGGGGAGGTGCTGTTGTCCTACCGTGATAGCAATAATACCATTTTCTCTCAATGTCACTGACATAAGGTGTGTAGTTATAAGTTTGATTACTGTTGGTTAATGCACGTACGCACTTGGTAACCCCCCCCCCCCCTCTCTCTCTCTCTCTCTCTCTTTCTCTTTCTTTGTAAGGATTTATTTCAACGACGCCGGTAATTTTTTTTTTTTTTTTTCTAAATAAGAAGAATTCTGTGTAAATTTCCAAAATCACTTGCAGACTTCGAAATCTAAATCATTTTATTTTGATAATTGCTACCTTTCATGATATCAGGCTCCTATCATCAGCAAGGGGTCAAAAATGATTGTCGATATTCATTTTGCTGTTTAACTCAAAGAGCAATTAAACAGTGAATTGTCTAAACTTGTTTGGCTACTCTTTAAGAACCACGTACCCACAACGAGTGAGATGAGCGCCAGTGACAAACGCCCTCAACGACTTGTTCTTCAGCAAAATGGTTTCTGAGGAGGCAGACGGAAGTCAACCTACAATGCATGCAGTCTATAGGTTCAAGGTCTTACAGAACTTTCACTGGTGGTATTCACCGCCGGAGGAGCGTTTCCAATAGTGGGAGTGGGGGGGGGGGGGGGGACACTTCCTGGTTTCATGAGCCAACAAGTAAAAGTAGTGACACCTTATGTATTCCTTGGTATGTTGTCCGGTTCCGCCGGCCCTGTATTAGTAATAATTCATTAGTGGTAGTAGTACATTGTATAATGGATTTGGTAAAAGAATCCAAGGTACTCGTTAAAGTAGAAATGTATTCATACGACGTGCTAATGTATGTATGTATCTAATATAATGCATGCAGATATCCATGTTTGCATTAAAAAAAAATGCCAACAGAAAGTATTTCCTATAGTTGACCATTAACTGAAAACTAAATCTGAATCTGAATAATAAATAACATAGTGTTTCCGTGTAAGTTGAGACAGTGGTAGATAATACATTGTATATCATTACATCAATAGCGTTTATAACAGCATAAACATCTTCTAGCGTTTATAGTCTTAAGTGGTAGAGTTATCAATAGTCATGTGGTGCAAGTGTAGTGGTCGAAGGAGTCTGAGTACAATAACGTGTGTGAAAATTCTTGAATGTCACACAATAGCGAAGGAAAGGTGAAGAAAATATGGCATATTGTAGACCTATATAGAGCTAAAACATAATAAGGGTTATTCCCGACAATGTTCTCTGAAATAGCAACAAATATGATAAGAGGAAAAATGCTTAGCTTGACCTTGATGTAGAAGGAAAGAAAACAATGATCTCTGAAGTTGAGGGTTATTGTTTAATTCAGTCCATCGCCTTGGAGAAGGTGATACATAATATTATGGTCGACTGTGTTTAAAGCCGGGATGGTTGTTGTCTTACCGATGTAGCGATAATATCATCTCATTTTTAGTCTCACTGACACAAAGTGTGCAATTAAAAATATAAATAGAATTCCAACGTTAACGTCTGTCTTGAACAAAGGACAGGCACATAAATTAATCGCGTGAAGATATCAACTTTGTCGAATTAAGACCTCATGGAATCTGATGCAGGTTTTCAAATATTCCATCTTAAGGTGTTAAGATGATTCTGTAAACACAAACACTGATGCCATGGGTACGCCTACCTTCAAGTTAAAAAAAAAAACCCAAAATCTTTGTTTACTAAAGTTTTAATTTGCAAGATTTGTAGCATCCTGTTGACAGTTTTGGACGAGGGTGAGTCAAAAGTTTGATATACACCTCACTATACACGTTGAATAACATTCTAATGGATTCTTTGAAGGGTCATTAAGGCTGCGCAGTTTTTATTTCTCTCTCTCTCTCTCTCTCTCTCTTTATATATATATATAGTATATGGCCGTCCATCACAAAACCAACAAAAAGTCGCAAACCTTGATTTTACATGTGGACTTAAAAAAGGTGAAACGGGTCAACCAAGTCAGTCTTGAGTTTTTCATGTTTTCTGAAAGAGTATTCTTCTTCTACATTATTCTTACGTTTGGGGTCATAAAATGAATCGGAAAGTGTGTTTTCAGCAGTTTTTCTACAACCCTTTTAGTAGAGTATAGTGTGATCAGGTATGTCTTAGAGGCCCCTTTTCATATCCTTTGCACACTCTTCACGTTCAACTATAATAACTTTTGAAGGCAAAATGCTACGGCTTTGAAAGTTAACAGTAATCATGGACAGAATGTGTTAATAAAACATATTTAATTTCAGCTTTATCTGATAATCTCTTCATTGTTGTTGCTCCGGTTGTTCACATCCTCTTTTGCAATTCATCGCATAGTTTGCACGACTTGGTAAAGATTAAGTGCTTGAATAGACCCTTTACTTCAGAGCCTTTTTTTCTCAGTTCACGCTTTTGTAGAGTGTGTGCATTCTTACTAATATTCAGATAGGTTACGAGAATCCATTTGAATTGAGTTATACATCATTTTAAAGCTTAGAGTCTGTTCTTTCAGAATTTGCCCTTAACTAAAAAATCATGCCTGGCGACGTTTTGTTGGTTTTGTGATGCTGGGTGACATATATTATTATACACAACATGGATGCATATACAGGTAATGTATGTGCACGATTGATAATGACTGTGAAATTCAAAGCATGTATCTGCGCACACAGTCTGATGCATGTCTGCTATGTATATAGTAACATACAGTTATACAGCGTGTACATTTTCACGAAGAATCTGTATATAGAATGACAAACGTCAACACAAAAACCGGAAAATAATTATGGCAGGCAGTGAAAACACGCGCAACAAACAGTGAGATTCTCTACGCGGATATGGCATGGTTGTGAATATAATATTACAAGAGCATTTGTACGTTATTGATTCTATACACAAAACATGCAGTAATGATATTTTACACTGCAAAAAGTCGGGTGTTAAATATGAAACACCGAGCTGGTGTTAAATTTCCGGTGCTCATTTAATTTTGTGGAATTACATTAACACACACTGGTGTCACTTCAAAATATACTTCTTCTTCTTCTTCTTCTTCTTCTTCTTTTTTTTTTTTTTTTTGATATGTAGCTACTTCCTGTTCTTCGTGTTGATTTTGAACTTAAACAAGACGAACAAAAAATCCTCGATAAAGTACTTGATTTTTGGAAACAAATCGTGAACATTTACACCACAGTAATACCAGAGGGTGTGGTCTCCTATTCACACTTGGCGTGTGTAATACCATTGAATTGAACACCAGTAATGTCAATTCAAAACCTAATACCAGCGCAGTGTCAAAAATATCACAAACTGTACAGTGTCAAATTAACGCCCCGAAGTGGCACAGGTGAACACTTTCCAACACCGTCACATTATACTTTCTACACCTGTCGATGTGGTCCTGTATTGACACTGAATTGTTAAATCTAACACCAATCCTTTTATTCAGTGTACGTAGTGCCTTGTTTCCCATATTTAATTGATTTTTCCCTTAATGACCATGTATTCAAAGTTATGGCATTTCAGCATCATTTCTCTTTTAGATTCGTTCAGATATGGTCCATTGACTTTCGGGTGTTTTTATAATCTATTTCGCTAAATGAATATACTGCTTCTAATAAGATATCTCTATATCAAGTCCTTTTTATTCAATGAAACATAATAACACGATTATTCAAATATCCCTTGGTAATCATGTTTGTTTTTTCAGTAATTTCATCGATTAGAAGTCATGTTAAATTTACCTTTAGCGGACTTATTAATGATGAGCAAGAATACAAATTATTTATACAATGCAAATAAAAATTTCAAACCAACAATATTATTCAAGTCCGTAAAACATACGGACTTTCTTCCTGAAAATCAATTTGCCAATTTTATTTTTCAATTGAGACAAATTCATTTAGAAAACGTGCTTGATTGATTGGTATTTGTAGAGATAATCAGCACCGAGCACGTTGAAATTAATCAAACAAGAACGGATTTGTCGATATGACTGAATAACGTCGGACAGTAAACATATTCTTATCATGCCACCATTGCTACATTACTTGAAACTGCATGCTATCCGAACTAACCGTTAGAAACAATATGAACTTAATAGAATGTAAATGGAATGTATATAAAGCTCTTATCAGCAAAATATTAACGAAAGGGATTGCGGAGAATGTAACTGTGTAATTGTTTTCATATATGACATGAATGCAAATGTGTCTGCAAGGTATAGTCACTATTAGCAACAGCATGATCAAACATAATGTCTCATAGATAAGAAATTTATATTTGAAACGTTCCAGCATAGAATTGTAAGGTGAATATTGGTGAAGAAGGCATTAAAGACCAAACTCTAAGGATTCAAGCGCCGTGGCGAAATTAGATTGAAAAGCGTCTGACAAGATGTCTTGTGACGTTGCGCGGAGGAATATTGATGATATCTTCACGTGACTTGTCCCTTTAACATACGCCTACCTATCAGTGACTCAATAAAAACAAGGAAGTTTGGAGACGAAATAGGATTGAAACCAGCTTTCAACCAAAGGACGTAGACAAGTAGTGTATCTCCGGAAATCTGAAAAGAAATTTCTTCTTATGATTTCCACATATTGTAAGTATTTACAGCACGACAATAAATTACGTATAGAAGACGGGGTATGTCGAGTTTCATTTTTTTTTTTTTTTTTGTCTGTCAAACTACTACTTTTTTCTAATTATTGATACCCATTCTTCTTTTCCAGATCACTAAAGTTGAATACAACAAAATTGTGCGTGGTGAGTAATGAATGCTTTTACTGATATGTTATGTATTAAGCCTATTATACGTCTTTCTGAATGCCTTATATTGTTTTATATATCTATAACATGACAACTGGCCTATATATTAAATTTTGTCGTCTTTACTTTATCCAGCAGGATTCTCATGCTATCCAGGAATCTCATCAAAATGATTGACAGCCGAGTGTTGGTTCAGGTCGGGATTCTTCTCATGAATATTTACTATAGTGGTTAGGAGTGCGATCGTTTTAATCTAGTTATTAATTTTCATTATTACATCGCTCGTTTTTCCGTAGATTGATGTGAATGTTTAACATGCACAGCTTTTCAGTGTCTGAAAATAAAGATGGCAATGCATATAGGTGTTGTAATTTTCAATATTGCAACGGTTTTCCATCCAAAAGTTGTGTATAAACTGATTTATCAATTAATTATTATTATTTTTTTTTTTTTACTCTTGGAGCCACATTTTACCCCTATACTCCCCTTATATCTTGTATTTATTATGTTATAAGTCACATTGATGCAATTGCCCGCAACAACTGAAACATTATCTACCTGTGTGTGTGTGTGTGTGTGTGTTTGCGGAGAGCGAGCGTGTGGGTGTATGTTCATGTGTGTGCGTGTGTGTGTTCATCTTTTTCTTCAAGGCTCAGAATAATTCCTCTTATTTTCTGTTTATATTCTTTCAGTTGCAATGACAATGAACCTCGAGGTACCCACGGCTCTCCAGGCTGGTCGTGAAGACACGGCAGTGTGCTCAGGAAATGACATCCACGGCTCGGCTGCTCTGACCTGGTTTCTGAACGGCGTCCAAATCTCAGACGGCTTCACCACCACCAGCGAAGTCAGCCGAATCGATGATTACTGCACCTTTTCTGAATAGAAAGGTCGCAAAAACTTGAAATACCCTCAGTCATTAACATTCTGCAAAGAAAGTGCGACAGAAACGTTCATCGAATCTTTCTGGGCCGTTATAAAGATGACAGTTTTACCGCAAACCAGGAAATAGCTCCAAGACCATGTTGAAATGAGCAGACGTTTTCGTCTTTTCTCAGAAACAGATAACAAAAGATATCCTGTCGAGTCAAAACAAAGGCAATAATTTGCCGATTGATATGTCCCAATGAGCTTGGTTTGCCAAGTTATAAAGTTTCTTATATCATAATAGAGTGTAGATAAAGAATTTGCAGCTTTAAAACTCACAGGAGACTTTTTCTCTTTCTCTCTCCATTTTTGAATAAACACTTACAACGTGTCTCTTAAGGAATAATTTATTCTTTAAAAGTTGTTGTTAGTTGTTGCTCAACAACATTGACAATGTTTCTAAAAGTATATGGCAATATGAATGACGCTGTAAATCTACGAACGTATTCTTCACGCCCACTCCTCATCGATCTGTCCACATAACACTAAAAAAGAGTGCGCTACCTAATAAGCAGCTCGATCGGATGTGACCTTTCACCTACATTCAAGTCAGGAAACCAAAACCAGCCGTTTTTTCATTATACGAACACTATATTTGTTGGATTAACGCAACGACCTATCCTGTAAAGTATCCCAATGCAGAACCACAGTCCACTCTTTCAAACTTCAGCCGAATATCATCATAAATTTGATTCTTTGAAGGCACGGTGGTAAATATTTCAAAGAGAGACAAATGGCACAACTGGAGGCTTTCATAACGGACCCTCTAACTACACTAGGCTGACCGCTAAAAATAGTCAAATAAAATTAAGATACAAAAAAGCCTACGATAGGTATGTCCTTAATGTATATGACTATCGGAAAGTGACTGTGCCTTAAAAGACTGACCAAATGAAATATTAAATGGAATTTACTCTTGTAAAAAGACATAAGTTTTCTGCCCTGTGGTTGTAAGGGTTATAATTAGAATTCTTGTCCCTGTGCAAACGCATCGTCTCTATACGTCAAAATTGATTTCTGCATCGACACACACAGACACACACACACACAATCCTAGACTAGAAGGAAAATATGTGTAATATCTATATTATGGATTTTCTATGGAAACTATTTAGAAGACAATAACAATTTTAACACGTAGAAACATGCTTAATGACAAAGACATTCAACACAGATGACAAAACGTTAAAGTAATGGAGTTTGAGATTGGATGTCAACTTTTACCAACTGTGATGCAAGTCGGGAAGGGTAGAATTTTAACACCAGTTAAAGTAAGTACTCTGTGAAAGCTATAGAGCACCGTGTTTGATTCTCTATCGATCTTATCCGGGTTGTAATAACTCCTGAGGGTGTGAAATTTTCTGTCAATTACTAACTTTGTATAGCCAGAGGCAGTACGTGCTGTGAGACGAATGAACTCTAGAGCATAACGACCACTCTGTGCTAGAAACTGCGGTGACAAATGTGGAAATACGTGTCCCGGATATGCGGGTGAGTACATGCGGCTTAAGTACTATATTAATTGGATGTGTTCCAAAATACAAACGAGGCCAGTACACTTGCGAACATAGTCTATTAGACGACGCATATAGAATATGTACATGACCTGGAAAAGTTGTTAAAGGTTATTAATTCGTGTTCTAGAAGGGTATTTTAGTTTGGTTGCCACCTTCACAATCTTTGCCAATTTTTTTTTTTTCTCAGCCTATAATTAGCATAATCACTGTCATCAGCATTATGTGCAATATAATTGCTAATTTTGATACAGGAACCCTGAAAACAGAGATAACACGACTTTTCAAGATTTTTTTTTCCAGCCTTAGGAATTTATCTATAACACCTGTTTACAATTCCAAATGTTGCAAGTGTCTAGAATAGCATAATTAGCATAATGAGCTAATTTGCATAAATATGTACAATAGTAGATTGTACTAGATTCACATTTTAGTATATATATTTTTTTCTTCTTCCTTTCTTTTTTTTTTTCTTCTTCTTCTTCTTCTTTTGTCACATAGGCATACTCCGCTTTTCTTATTTGGCACAATTACATCATCTGGTCTTATCTTCAATCCGTTCTCCGTTTCTTTTTCACAAACACTGATTACTCGGGGCTTACAGCCAAACAAGCTAGCTTTCATGTAGGTCCCGTCATACTTCTCTTTGATCAACCCCATTTCGATTTCGATTTTGACCAGTTATCATTACATGTAATTACTGCGTTATCACCATGTATATTGTTTGTTTTCTGCACATTGTTTACAAGGTAAAAGAACTTGTTTGATTTCTGTTGTAATGTTTATAAATGAAAAGTATGAAAATAAATGAATTGAATTGAATGAATAGATGACACGCACACACACAAAAAAAAAAAAAATGTATTTGACCCGGAAAGTTGTAAATTACAGTGTGTGTGGTCTTTTTTTTTTTTTTTTTTTTTTTTGCTTAATGTCTTACATTGTAGATGGACATTAAATCATATCAAACTTTGTTGTCACCTTGGCAACCTATAGGGCAATTACAGTAAAACGCTTAAATATAGCATATTCACCTAATTAGCGAAATAATATTATGTAGGCATATATCCTGGCAATCTCAATGCAGGAAGCCTGAAAACAAAAAGAAAGTACTTTTTTTTTTCATTAGGTTTCTACAACAAGGTGTCCATTCAATAACATCTTATCGGGAAAATAAGGGATCGGAAAAGTTCCTTATTTTTCAAGCAAAATGTTTACGAAGCTTGGTACACACTTCGGTGTTGTCAGGGGCGTAGGCAGGGGGGGGGGGGGGTGTGCATCCCCCATGCAGCTCACAAGGTTGGGGATGACATATATAATCATTACCCCTCCCCCCACCTTTCGGGTATTTTTTTTTTTTTATCATTGGTAACTGGCATTCTTTTTTCGTTTATTATGATTACCACTCTTCTTCTACTTCTTCTCATTACTATTATTATTATTATTATTATTATTATTATTATTATTATCATTATTTTATCATTATTATCATAATCTTCGTCATTGTCACCTTATTTGCATATTTTTGATCACAAAAAAAAAGATTTTCTTCTGCCTCTGATGGGACGGTGTGACTAAATGTTTATCAAGAGACGTATTATTATTATACAACTTGGTAAATGGGGTAAATACGTAACTCTTTACTGCTATTGTTATCATTATAATTTGTATTATAATTTGTAGTCTCGAGTATACTCTGCCAAGTGTCTATGGAAAATCCGCGTTGTAGCAAAATCAGCCCGTCCACAATGGATTTATTGTCTTGTAATCTTGGAATAGCACACATACAGTATAAGAGAGCGCCTTTGTCATTGAAAGGCGCGTCAGCGCTTGCGATTTTAACAGCACTGTATGATTTTAATACTGAACCGTTCTGTTACCGTATCACTCAATATTTATTTCGCTCACTCTTTTGATTGTAAACTTTGTCAAATTCCACCAGAAGAGTGAACCAGATCGTTGAATTTCAATTCTAAAAAAATCAAAAACTACCACGTGGACGAGGAAGAACTCCATCCCACACCTTCCCCCGCTAATTCCGCCGCCATAAACTATTAGTAGACAGTGAAAAGAATCACACACGGAAATATCACGATTTATACAATTAGACCTACATGTCTGAATGTCCTCAGCACTTTAGAGTATGCTGCAGATCGTTAAATTTCAGTTCTATGCAATTAAGCCCGCTTGAAATCATCGGAAACAATAATGCGACGTGTTGCTTGGTTAAAGTGGACTTATCGGCTTTCCCAACTAGACGAGAATGGAATGTATAAGTTTTTACAACCAAACACTGATTATAAACAGAAATTACTCGTGATGCGTTTTGTTACAAAATTATTTTTTCATTCAGATCGGTCCCACATGCAATTACTTAAATCACAGTTATATATCGATTTTCATCAAACAAACAATGGACTTATCAGTTTTTGCTAACAAGCTCTTTATATTGATAATCAGTTCACGGATTACGTTGCTACCCTGTCAACGTTTTCTTTTATTTTACTTTGCTTTACTTCGTTTCCTTTTACTTTTTTTTTTCTCCCTAAAGAGAGCCGTTATCAGGGTGAGCCTTTCCCCGCCAATTAACACATGAAGGACCAAGGTCCTCTGTTGTTAGCAATGATGAAGTACTGTCTTCTACCTAATACCTTTATACCCACAGTTTGCTGACATAGTATAGGCCAATTGTTGAAAGTAATGAATAGGGGCATTGAGGGGACTTTATTGTAATGTTTTGATCATTGATTAGAAGTATTGTTATCATGTTGGGCGATACTTTGAAATACAGGAGACATATTTGTGTGATGTTCCTGTTACATCTTTTATTATCCCATTCTTTGTCACCCATGCATGCATCCAAACAAGCAAAAAAGTCGCCAAACATGGATTATAGTTAAGGGCAGATTCTGAAAGAGCAGACTCTGAGCTTCAAAATGATGCCATAACTGTATACAATTGCTCCTTTCCGACCTAGATGTCTAGATAATGGACAGAAAGTACACACTTTGGAAAAGTCTTTACTGAGAAAAGAATCTTTGAAGTTTATGTTCTATTAGTGCTTAATCTCACTATTTTGCAAGAGGTGCAATTAATGAGATTAAACAAAAAAAGAGGATCTAAAACTTTGATAACTACAATAAAGGAATCATCAGATTAATCTGAAATTTTCCACACTGGTTAATCACATTCTATTCATGGATACATATACTACAACTTTAAATACAGTAGCACTATCCTTTCAAAAGTTATCAGAGTTGCAAGTGAAGAGTGAGTAAAGGGTTTTCATGAAATGAAAAAGGGTCTCGACATGTCTAAGTCATAACGGTCTACACCATTCTAAAAAAAAATATATTGTGTTCTGTAAAAACAGCTGAAAACAGTTTCACATTCGTTTTACAAACTCAAACTTTAAAATAATTGCGAAGAAGAATTTCTCTTTCTGAAAATATTGAAGGAGATCGATTATAAGTTCACCCATATCACATTTCTTTTTTTAGTCCACACGGAAAATCAGGGTGTGGCGATTTTTTATTTTTTTTATTTTTTTTTTATTTTTTTTTGGTTTTGTGATGAACGGTCACATTATGATCATAATTGAACAATTTGTGTATAGGCTGCATAATGGAACTTCTCGTTTGACCCATCGACAACCTCAGTTTGAAAAGAACGCCATAACTCGGTATACTTCATTTGTCTGTGCAACAGGGAATAAACCCTATCACAAGCATTATATACGTTTTATGGGACTTTGCACTCACTAACTGTTAAAATTTTTAACGCAAGTGATATACCTGGTTTATTTATTTATTTATTTTTTTTTTTTTTTTTGCAAATGAACCTGTTAATGCTACCATACTCGTATCTATAGGCCTATGCTCTATAGGACAATCATCTTTGTATAAAGTATGT
Source organism: Diadema setosum (assembly GCF_964275005.1). NCBI lineage: Eukaryota > Metazoa > Echinodermata > Echinoidea > Diadematoida > Diadematidae > Diadema > Diadema setosum. The sequence goes on along the minus strand of NC_092687.1, from coordinate 44,225,572 downwards.
AATATTTATGTATTATGTAAAATAAATGTTCCATTAATGTAATGCGTGTATTATGTATTTTAAATTGGTAGCATATAGGCGTATTTGTCTTTTTTCCATAATATTTCAACTATCAAGTCTTCCCATTGTGGTTATCAACAACATCATGAAACCCTGAATTTGAGAACGACCCAAGCCATAATGTGGTCAATCATCTTCGAAAGCCATGTACTTGTTACGTGTAATGATAAACTTGTAATAATCATGCAAAATTTGCAGAATTTAATTCTGTATACTTTTTTTTTGATTTGTATTACAGTTGAAGAGTTTGTTTGAAGTCCATATTTGCAAATGGAGATATTTGCGATTAAAAGTCAAGAAAAATAAAGAGAATAATAAGAAAATGTTTGCTTCTTTTGACCATAACTTCAAAAATGTACCTTTATATGAAGTGACAAATATATCATGTAAAGGGTATTATTTTGTACTTTATGACAGAGGCCGTACTTCAAAATCTTCAAAAATGGACTTATCTGTTTTTGCGAACAAACATTTCAGTACTAGTTGCGTATTTGGATGATATTCACAGTACATTTGAAAAATAAATAAGAATTTTAGCATGTGACTTGTTTTTTTTTTTTTTCCCCTCGAATGTGATGGAGTGTGATGGACTTGGGACTTGATACTACATTGTAGTATTATGATTGTATGAAGGTTTGTAAGATAATGTGGGGAAGGGGTTACTAGTATCACCCTCTGCATGTATCGCATGCTAGTATGCTCGCTATTCAAATACACACTGTAGCTAGCTAGCTAGTCTAAGTAGCTGGTTAGCAGCAAGCATGCAAAGAGTATTAATAATAAGAATGATTCTTATTATTAATACTCTTTGCAGATTATCTGATGGTCAACTCTCCCGCTTTTACACGGCCGCTGATGAAACGCAAGTGGCTGCCGCCCTCTAGCGGTGAGCGGGGATAATCGAACCTGGGTCGGAAGCACTGAAATCCATAGTCTATTTCCAGTGATCAGACTAGACGTCTGACATGCAGGATTTTGTACACCTATAGGAATTTTTAAATTATAGGCCTTTTCAGCGCTCTTACTTTCAAATCATTACTTCTTTATGTAAATGAAAGTATACATTTCTGGAGTGAAAACTAGTCAAAGAATCCACTGTTATATCATATTTTCTCTAAAACTATGAGGGTATTTTTTCTCCTTAAGAAAATGGCAAGAATTTTTGTCAACTTTACATGTTCGCTGAAATGTTTGATTTTTGTAGTAAGCATGGCTATATAACCTCACTTGAAAATCATGCTACAATTCTTATAAGGCTTATCATATTTTGTTTTTAAGCAATTAAAAATAAAGGTTTGAGTTGACAGAAAAGGGTTTAAAACATATTTTTACGGGTACCTCTTGTAGGTTAAAATTTCGAATTTAGTTACAAAAGTTTCTTAGACACAATACACGTTTTTCTTTTAAAAGAAAAATATTTATATTAAGGAACAAAATAAACAAACCTTTAGCAGCTAATAATATCACAGCTTATCATCATGACTATAATTTTATACTTGTAATTCGATCATTTCCCGGATCATTCAGGGTACACAAGCACAACAGTGACTGCTATTCAACACTGCATTTACAGAACAGAGAGATGGGTTAGATATAAACTGGAATTCTGCTTATTTGGATTTTCATGATTGAAACAACAACAATAAAATCATGGCAATACACAATATTAATTCAGAGTTATACATTCTTAGGTTCTTTATTCAACAGAATACTTAACAAGTAGAGTGAATTATTTGACTACTATATAAGAACCGGCGTAGCAAGGGGGGGGGGGATGGAGGCAGTCGCCCTCCCCCCCCCCCTCCCAAAGATTTGGACCGGGGATTTGGAAGGCGGGGGGGGGGGGTGAAAAATAATTGTGTGTATAGGGCCCCGCTACTGTAAGCATGTGCATGACTAAGCCGCTCCCTTTCAACCTCTGATTAAGATGATAATTTTCAGTCAAAGTGTGCACCAGATCGTTAAATTTCAATTCTAAATAGCAAAATCTCTCCTGCGTGGGAGGGGGTATCCCCCTCTCACATCCTCCGCCGCTACACTTCGGCCCTTTTCCTGGCACATTTTGATTGACAGATTCAAAAATGTTTCTTTAAGTTTGCATCAGATCCATGACTTCAATTCTATCAAATAAAAAAGTTCCCTAATCCTCGTTTAATTTACTATTCCCCCGCCCGATCGCTGTAGGTTATCCATTCATTTAGACTCTGTGAGCACTTTGGGGATTGACAATCATTTTCCGAATAATTCCAAAAAAAAAAAAGTGCGCATCATTCTATAATTCTATAATTTTTGAAGATTTTGAAGTACGGTCTCTGTCATAAAGTATACAAAATACCTTTTAAATGACATATCGGTCACTACATAATAAAGTTAATTTTTAAAGTTGTGGTCAAAAGAAGCAAATTTTTCTTATCATTCTCTTTATTTTTCTTGACCATTAATCGCAAATATCTCCATTTGGTAAATATGGACTTATCGGTTTTTGCAAACAAACTCTTCATTTCTTTTTCTTACTTTTTATAGAAAAAAAATCCAACATTTCACCAAAAGTGTACTCCAGATCGCTGAATTTCAGGTCTAAAAATCCAAAATCTTCTAAGCGTGGGAGGCCCCTCTCCTACACCCTCGTACAGATATTTCAATTCTAAGTTCCCCTCCCCCAATCGTGAAAACGGATCGACTCCCATGTCCCTTCCATTCCCTTCGCCCTCTCGGTCACTCCGCTCTCTCGCGCAGATTTTTTTTTTTTTTTTTATGTTTTGGTCCACTCCCATCAATTGTATAAACTGAACGATGCCCCTGGTAATGATTACTTTAATTGACTTAAATGAAGAAAACTTAGAAACGCAGAAGTTATCAGAAAATTATTACATACAAAGAAATGAATATCCATATTACATGTACTATTTCATTGATTCCATTTTCGCATTTTGCAGGGCGAGGCTATGTTTTAAAAAGTGAGGGTGTCAAAATCGTTTTTCAAAACGAAAACAAAAGAAAAGCGAAACAGCAACAAAAAGGTGTTGATATTTTTGACGTGCAATTTTCGGCCGAAAGTCGGCTGATAACCCTCCCATCTTATATTTCATGACAAAAAAAAAAAAAATAAATAAATAAATAAATGTCGGGGATGCAAACATTCAATCCCTTTGTCCTCTGAAAAAAAAAAAAAAACGGGGGCAGCTCCCCACCAAGCTCCCCAAGCCCCCCCCCCCCCCCCCCCCACTCCATGGTCACACTTTGAACATTGAGAGTTTTCCAAATGCGACAAAATGTGTGCACCAGAACGTTTAACTGCAATTAGTCTCCCTCGTGTTGATAGGAGGTGGAATAAGGCTTATCCCCTCCCACATCCTCCTCTTTTGTCTCCTTCCACATAGGCCTACTTGCTACACTTCTCTCATTGACAATTCAAGATATTCCAGCAAAAGTGTGCGCCAGATCGTTGATTTTCAGTTCAAATTAAAAAGCTCCCTCGAATATGGGAGACGTATCTTGCCACCTACTCATTGCTTGGTCCCCTTCCTGGCAATTTCCGAATTTTTCACACACAAAAAAAAATGTGCCCAGATCACTTTATTTCAATTCTTAAAACGCAAAATCTCCGTCGGATGTGGGAGGGGGCACCCCTTCCCACACCCTCCCCCATCTAGACCTTAACATACACAGTGATGATGCACACGCGGAATAAAAGCCAAATTTCGTGATTTAGGTTTTAACACTTCCTTGAAAAAAACCTTATTTACTTGCATCATTTATTAATTTTTTTTTCGGGAAAAATTGTAAGTATTTCATCAAAGGTTTATAATTTGCACCAGATCGCTGAATTTCAGGTCTGAAAATGCAAAATCATCCTGTTGGAGAAGATATTCCCCTCTCTTACACCCTCGTTTTAATTTTTTTTTTCTTTTTTTTTTTGGTTGAACGTGATATTCATCTAAATACAAGAAATTTATTTATGATAACATTTTGGGGGCAAATTGTTCAATAATAGGCCTAATCTATATCAAAATACTGCTACCTTCTTAAGCCAGTGGGACCGTCTTAAATTGATAAAACACGCAAAAATGCATCAAATTGCACCGTTTACAACATCAAAGTGTAAAAAAGTTCTCACTCTGTGTGTGTGTGTGTGTGTGTGTGTGTGTGTGTGTGTGTGTGTGTGTTGGGGGGGGGGGACATCCTCCTCCAATACCCTCCCCCTAACCTGGCTACGTCGGTGCTACTATATATAGGCTACTAAATATTATTGTATAATATAGTATACAAATATTCAATGTTTATGAGTGCGATGGTTCCGAATATTACATGAGCGTGCAAGTTTAACCGTTCTATTCAACGACGCGAAGCGGAGTTGAATAGAACGGTTAAACTTGCACCGAATGTAATATTCGGTACCGTCGCACGAATGATAAACATTGAATATTTGTTTTATACAACACATGATATCGAAATATTTAGGCATGGTCTAGAGTCTAGACCAAGATAGATATGCTTTAACCCTAAATAAGTAGGTCGAGAACTATGCGAAAGCCTACTCCTATTAAACGTTATGCCTACTATAGCTATACGTAGCGTACTGCCACTGGATGGCTCGATCTGTTGTAGGTCTTGAAAAAAGGTCTAACTAAACCCTATATATAGGGCTAGAGAGTTTGCTTACCACTATTTAAAGCATACTGTATTTGACCACTTTCTTAGTATTTGCTGCTGCACTTCACTCATGATTAGCAATGCGCGGAGATCCTCATCAGAGACGAGAACAAAGCTCGGGTGAGAAGAGGTACAAGAAGGTTTACGTAGCCATGATAACGTAGTGGCATGGCCGTGCGTGTATACGGTGGACTGGTACATGGTACGGTGGTGGTGAACCGGTTGCGTGCTGGCGCAGCGCAAACCCTACGGGTGCAAACCCTACGGGTGCGCGTATGCCATCAATGCCAGCTAGCTAGTGTACGATACACAAGTTCAGTGTGTCCTAGGGTCTATTGCACTGCCGGCTCGCTTGTACCGTTCAATAGTCGACTATTGCACTGCCATTGAGAGTGAGCGTTGGATAGCTGATTCCTCTGAATGTCATGTGACCCGCATTCATCCAATCAGATGGCAAGATTCCATACATGTGTTGTATAATATAGGAACCTATATACATACAACCCAACTTGGAAACTTGTAAATCGAAATAATGATGAACCTGTTGATGGTTTGGTGTAGCTATTGGTGCAGATTAAAGGACAAGTTCACCTTCATAAACATAAGGATTGAGAAAATGCAACAATATTAGTAGAACACATCAGTGAAAGTTTGAGGAAAATTGGACAATCGATGCAAAAGTTATGAATTTTTTAAATGTTTGTGTTGGAACCGCTGGATGAGGAGACTACGACAGCTTGTGAGTCATATGCGTACAACAGTATAAAGAAAATGTAAAAGAAACTTCAACATATTTTCACTTTTTTCGCATAATAAAAGAGCACTTGACTTGTCTCTTTCTAAAGGCAGGTGGAATAATATTACCAATAACATGTGTCGGTAAGGAGTCAGGGTAATGTGTACTTTTTTCAAAAGATGGAATTTTGTGAAATTCTCTTTATATTTTCCTTATATTGTTGTACGCATGTGACATCTAAGTTATTCATACACAGCAGTAGTCTTCTCATCCAGCGGGTACTGCACAAAAACTTCAAAAATTCATAACTTTTGAACGGATTGCCTGATTTTCCTCAAACTTTCAATGATGTGTTCTACTAATATTGCTACATTCTCTCAATCCTTATGTTTATGAAGGTGAACTTGTCCTTTAATGCACTGCACCAATTCCTATATTTATTCATGATTCTCTAGATCTACAGAAAATTCTTTCTTTATTTTCTTCAATAGCCTGTCTTTGGTCTCATACAAACATATCGCGAAAGTGCATGCTCATACAGGCACCTGCATAGTACATGGCCTGAAAACTTCACCCACTGAAGTATATCCCCGCTGAACGCTAGTTGGCGCACTCCTCCCAGCGTTTCACTTTTCGACCGAGAGTTGGCCATCTATCTCTGGAGTGCTAGTGTACGATGATCATTGATGATGAGAAGCTAGACTAGCCAGAGAAGCTGCTGCTAGCTAAGCCCAGATCCTAGCAGGATGGTGAGTCGAGCCTATTGTAAAGTGATATTTAAAGCTGTATTTCGGGGTATTATAATGGCAATTAAGATTATTATTACCAGTGTATGTTCATTGTATAATGTTTGAGGGCGATGATGCTAAGCAATGCTTATTTTTAGGATATGATTTTAGCTGTCAGTTGCCGGCTCCTGCTGCAGCTAGGGTCCTACAGTGGGATTGTAGTTGCATTTCCACTAGGCCTAGTGTAGTATTTCATCCACAGTGACACGTCGCGCAGTGTACCGTATGTTGCATAGTTTTGTGCGCGTAGTGTATGTATGTCGGCTGAAAGACGCTTGGGCGAAAGAAATTCGGTGGAATAATGTAGACCAAAGTTGATGGCAGGTTTGGAAAAAATAATGAGGTTTAGTGAACGTGTAAACTATTGGGATTGAAGGTATAAGGTTCATTGAAATGCTGTCGTGATCATGAGGGTGTAGGCGTGAGAAAATAAACGTGTAAATCTAATAAGGGGATTGTAAAGTAAGCCCCTGTTGATAGTGTATTAAAAGGTTGATTATTGCTTGGTAAGGGGTTGCCAGTACACTAGAATCTATAGCGTAAATAGTTCTCTAGTAGGCCTAACACGTTAGGCCCTATGTTGTTTACAGGCTCAGCATGTGCAAGTTACAAAACACTACGTTCAGTTGATTTCATTGTGTCTTGATCAAAGCGAAATGAAACAAAAACGAAAATTATGCTTTACTGCAAGGGATGTGGTTTGACTATTATTTTAGACAGTAACATTACCTTTGTAGGATTTATTGTTATTGGGTTTATCGTGGGCGTAAAGGAAACTTTTAATTGTAATGTAGATCTACCGCCTACCGGTAAGTTCTCACAATCATTCATACGACATTAGGTCTGTAACAAGTTAGTTTTATAGAGAAGAGAACAATTAAGAGATTACTATTTCACTTTGTTATTTCAATTTAAATGTCTAACGTTATTCATTCTCATTTCAGGACGGTGTCAGAATGTTAATGTTAACATCATGGAGTTTTGACGTGTTGCCGTACTTTCAAGAAGACCTCTCTGTTTGTTCGTGTCAGAGGCGTCGTTTGTGATCTATGAGATGTCACTGCTAAACATCGACCTGAAGACACACGACACACTCACAACACCAAACCTCAGATTATTGTGTGTGAATATGAATGAATATGATAAGCCTGCATTGGATTGCTGTAAAATTATATAGGGTCTAAGTTCTGTGTGTGTGAATGGTTTTGTTCGGTTTCGAGTGTTGTGTTCATTTTTGTAGTTATTTACAAATAGTTGTGTGTATCAACCATGTCATGCAATGACTTATTTAACTCATAGTATAATTCAACCTTTTGGTTGCCAATCATGTGATTTTGACATTACCATTTATCTATCTATTCATCATTTTATCTCATGTTTATTACAGTGAGGCTGGTTGGTGGATCAACCCAAAATGAAGGCCGAGTTGAGATATCGTGTAACGGGCAGTGGGGCACTGTGTGTGACCTTGAGTGGGATATGAGAGAGGCGCACGTGGTGTGCAGAGATCTCGGCTACTCATCGGCCTCAGCTATTTATAGGTCATCGCACTTTGGGCAGGGATCTGGACCAATCTGGGTTAGCTTGGCTCGCTGTGATGGAACGGAAAACTCTCTGGTTCATTGCTTTCGTTATCCATGGGGATGTCATGGGTGTGATCACAGTCTAGACGCCGGAGTGAGGTGTGAAGGAGACCGTAAGTTTGATTCATTAATTCACGCATTTCATAATGTACTGAGTAACTCGGGCCAATTTACAGAAATGAAAATAATAATAATATAAAAATCTAAGATGAAAAAAAAATGATTTAAAATTGAATTAAAGAAATCTCTCGCTCGAGTTTTGCTTCTTTCTTCATCACTCTCCCTCTCTCTCTCTCTCTCTCTCTCTCTCTCTTTATCTTAAGCCAATTCATACAGTGTTGTATGTACAAGCTTGTACGTCTAAATCAATGCACAATCTAGCGGGAGGCACAGTGATTGTGTAGTGTGGTTTGCATCGCCACGTAAATTTCAAACATGCACAAACTCTCCCTATATATTTTACAAACGAAAGTCCCTACAACTGAGTCTACAAAGTCTGGTAAAAGTTGAATATTTGTTGTTATTTTTTTCACTTTTAGACTCATTTAGAAATGACTGTACTACGCTGCCGTGTACGTGTACACTACCATACCGCGGCCAACTGTTTGAGTGCAGCGCAGAGTTCCGATTCAAACCATCGAATTATTTCGAAATGGGTAAAAGTGTCTTAACAGTAAATATTCAACTTTTGCCAGACTTTGACGAGATTCAGACAATCTGTTTTAGGTTGTGAAATATTGAGGGCGAGTTTGTAAATGTATAAATATCACAATACGAGGCGATACGAAACTACAACTTGTCCTACTTACAAGTAAAAGAATGATCGCCCGGCCCGGCGCGATGTCGGGCACGAGTCCTAGGGTATAGTAGGACCTATACTATTCTGAAAATCTTCTCTTTTTTTTCCATAATTCTAAGTCAGACAGTTCAGAAGTGCCTATGAAAGACAGAATTGGTATTCTGAAATTGTTCCCTGGAAAAAATTAGGACATCCTTATTCCCGCCCACTGCATTTTCTAATATTAAAGCAAATAAAATTACAAATTTTGTTTGGTATTATGCAAAATTAACCAGTGCGATAATATCCTTACGAAATTATGACGTCTGGTTAAAAACACATGTTTGTCTTCACCCGTGATACAGTTTTGAAAATGTACTACTTACAAAGAAAGAAATATCAAAAGAAAATCGCAGAAATTGTGGAGTGTTGTTGTTTTTTTTTTTTTAACAAAAATAAATTAGTCAGTGTATTATACATAAGCTACACGCGTGTGGTACATTGACGGTATGTGGCCGGCAGCTGGCGCGCCGGCTGGATACATCCAGTTAGCTACACGATCGACCAGCGGGCCGGGGCCCGAGGGCAGCGTGGCGGCCAGCGCTACCATCTACGCCTGTTTGCTGTGCGTATGTACAGTAACAAGCGAACGCTATTGAACCTACGCGGATAATTCTTTCAGAGAATATGTACACACATCAATACTTAGTTTAGGCATACATTCATGTATAGCTATCAAGTAATGTATATATAAAAAAAAAGAAGGATCTGTACATTTAAGATTTAGAGAACACATTGGCAAAGAGTTGTTTGCCTTGCATTTATCAAAGCTCAGTTCATGCATTTTGAGCAGCCTGAGAATAACACTTAATGTTATTAAAAAAAACCAAACTCCATAAAACATGTTGGCCAACACATTAACACCATTTAAACACAAATTCACGGAATAGGACCTGCCGGTCTACACAACCGAATACGTAACTACATGTATTTGTTTTGTCAGTAGAAAAAGAAAAAGAAAAAACTTTCGTGGCAAACAATCATATGACAAGAACATTTGAACAAAAGATGAATGAATAACCAAAATGAATTGAATAATAAACAGGAACACTTTTAAACGATGATTCACCTGTACAGTTTATTCATATGAACGTAGTTAATAGTTTTTATATTTGAAATAACCAGAGAGCAAAACTGAATAAAACGTTAACTTGTTATTCGGCGAAATCAAAGGTCTGGCATGATGTTTTGCCTTTATTTATTCGCTGTTCCTTTAATTAGTATATTAACGGAATTTAGGACAGGGTAAAGGCTCTCCTAATAGCTTTTCTTAAATCATTTCCAATTAAGTGCATTCTAGAATATAACAATTTCCTCCAAAGGTCAGAAATTATCTTCTTCCTAGATAGCATACTCATTAGAATATTTTCCCATTTCTTCCTATCTGTAGGCAAATTTGATAGGAAATAAAAGTTATGAAAAAGGTTAGGAATAAAGTAAGACAGATTTTCAGAATACGGTGTACTTTTTTTTTTGGAAAAATTCCTGATTTTAGAATAGGGAGAAAATCTTACCAAGAATGTTTTCAGAATACGACTACCAGTACATAACATTTTGAAACCAAGCTACCCTGGCTCATACGAGTGTGTTAAGACAACTTGTTCTTTCATGACGTACGTGGTGATGCTTTCTCAACCGCATGAACCTCAGAAATTCGACCTGTTTTGCTTGAAGCATGTGTCATTGTAAAATTTGTTCATCACTAAAAGAACAATAAAACAACCAACTAAACTATCCGGCGAGAATTAATACGAACATATGTGACCGTGCACCTCAAAACGAACATAAAGTCGCACACACTGATTTAGCGTGATGACTGAAAATAAGTGAAATGGGTCAACTTAGCCGAACTTGACTTTTTCATATTTTCTGAAAGATCGGGTCTTCTTTTACATTATGCTAAAATTTGGTATCATAAAATGGGCAGGAAAGTGTGTTTTTTTAGCAGTTTATCTCGAACATTTTTGGTAGAATTGTGTGATTATGTGTGTCTTTAGAATCCCTTTTTCATTTCTGAAAAACCTTGTCCACACTCTTCACTTTCAACTCTGATAACTTTTGAAAGGATAGTGCTACTGCTTTGAAAGTTGACATTAATTATGGACAGAATGTATTAATGAGGCATGCTCAATTTCAGTTTAATCTAATAATCCCTTCATTGTTGTTACTCTGGTGGTTTACTTCCTGTTTTTTGTCCCATTCATCGCACAGCCAGCACGGTTTGGTAAAGATTAAGCGCTTAGATAGACACTGCACTTCAGAGCCTCTCTTCTCAGTTCACACTTTTCCTGAGTTTGTGCTTTCTTTCCAATATTAAGATAGGTTAGGAGAGTCCATTTGATTTGAGTTATACATCATTTTAAAGCTTAAAGTCTGCTCTTTCAGAATATGGCCTTAACTAAAAATTCACGTCTGGCGACTTTTTGTTTGTTTTGAGGTGCAGAGTCACATATTGAATGCGTAGCTGTCATACACGCGCACTTGCTGTAAACCTAAACGTGTGGCGGGTAGCTGCGCTGTTCTATTATTCCGACCGAAAGCTATTTCCACCGAAAACCGTCTTAAAAAATCAACAGGATTGAGAAATGTTTGGTTTTGCAAATGCGGAAAATGATTTCACGCCATGCTTCCCTTCCTCTTTCTCTTTCGTCCTTAATCGAAAGCTCGATAATAGGCATTAATTGACAAACCTTCTGACGATTATCTATGTACAAATACAAAGTAAATCTTCCAATGTTATTAAAATTCTTTTCGGTTTGTTGGTTTCTTTCCCACTCTGTTCCTCATGTATTAAAGGAAGCGATAATGCTGTCAACGAGTCTGCTAGTTCTGGTCTCGCCTACCGTATCAATCGTTTTACATATTATAATGTTCGTAGCGAACTGACGTTCGCTCCAACCGCAGCTGACAATGGGGGCATACTTCAGTGTCATCTCATCGGCAGTGAACGGTCCCGAACCTTGGAAGTTCAGCGTAAGTAATTTAATTAATTCAATATCTGATCTACTAGGATCTGCGCGGAAGTCCAAATGATATCATGTTTGTTCGGTTCTCTCGGAGTATTGTTGAAAGCTATGCAGGTTTGCCAGGCATGCGATGATTATGACATTACATAACTTTCCTGAGAAGATAATAATATGCATATGATGCAATTATTAAGAATGTCCTTGATCCCAGAAATGTTAAGTAGCAAGCCCTCTCCCCCCCCCCAAAAAAAAAAAAAATACCTATGGTTATTTTTATGATGTAAAATTAAAGATTGTTGGTGTTCAGAACGAACTTGCTGCAATTTAGTGCAGGACACACGAGGCGCCAAAATTATATTATCTGTTCGTTAGGCAACATGCATGGAAGCTTTGTCGATTTTTGGGAAATGATTGTACGTGTCTATGGCTGCGTTTATGAACTTTCCCCTGTTTAGACGGCTTTCAAAAGCCCTTTCCATAGCCCTTTCCAAAGCCCTTTCCAAAGCCCTTTCCAAAGCCCTGTACTATTAATGTGACGCTTGCTTTCTAAGAAGGGACGGCGAAAAGCAATTACATGTACCATCATAAAGACATATATATCTTCCTTTGAGAGTGACGAGTCATGATTCAATGCCACATGAATCAATTGTCTTCCTATCTGTGAGGCAGCTCCAGTTTAGCACATACTTCAAACATTTCTTAGTGGCGGCATGAGACTTTGTCTGCGTTTATCAACTTTCTCCTGTTTAAACGGCTTTCAAAAGCTCTTTCCAAAGCCCTTTCCAAAGCCCTTTCCAAAGCCCTTTCCAAAGCCCTTTCCAAAGCCCTTTCCAAAGCCCTTTAGAAACGGCTTCCAAAATAGTTGCGTTTATCAACTCTCTTCGCGAACACGATAACTGGAATGTCACTGCACAGCTGCATTGCCCAATTCGACCCGAGGAGAAGAGGTCACATAAGGCGCGCATCGTTCGTAACTGCAGTACAATACTACAAAGCCGTTTCAAAACACCTTTGCGTTTATCAACTTCAAAAGGCTTTTACAAACAGGTTTCTGAAAACCTGTTTAGGAAACCTGTTTGGAAAGCCACAAATTTGCGGCTTTTGAAAAGGCTTTCCGAAAGGGCTTTCAAAACAGCTTTGCGTTTATCAACTCGTAAAAATTCCTTGAAAGCTGTTTGGAAAACCTGTTTCTGCCGAGAAAAGGAGAGTTGATAAACGCACCCTTTCGAAAAGGATTTCCGAAAGGGCTTTCAAAACAGCTTTGCGTTTATCAGCTCGTAAAAATTCCTTGAAAGCTGTTTGGAAATCCTGTTTCTGCCGAGAAAAAGAGAGTTGATAAACGCACCCTTTCGAAAAGGATTTCCGAAAGGGCTTTCAAAACAGCTTTGCGTTTATCAGCCCGTAAAAATTCCTTGAAAGCTGTTTGGAAAACCTGTTTCTGCCGAGAAAAGGAGTTGATAAACGCACCCTATGATGAGCAGATTTTACGTACATGCTTTAAAAGCTATATCAATTCTTGCCGATGACAATTTAATGGATAATTTCTGGATTAACTTTAAAAAGCAGATAACATTGGATCATACTTTTTGATTATTCAATGTACTGAATTCTATCAACATCGTTGAATGAAATATGAGGATGAATTTTATCATCCGTCTACCTCTAACTCTCGTCGTCTCGACAGACCGTCCAGCAGACAATATCATCTTGATCAAGATCGTTGACAACGAGGACGGACAAGAAATTAATGGCCTCAGGATCACATGTGACGTCGACCCACGTGACCAACCATTTCCACCAGTGGGAATATACGAGATTGCAGTGAATGACGTCATCGAGTCAGCTTCAAGCTCCCCTTCCTTGATCCTTGAGTCCATTCCGAGTGAATGCGTTGAAATCTCCTGCACCGGTATCAACGACATCGGAAGGACGAACGCTACAAAGATTTACTGTCCAAGACGCAACCGTAAGACAATAAAACGTTCCATGATATCGTAATTTTTAAATCCCAAAGCTTTTGTGATTAGTACAAGGAAAAATCAATTTCACTTCATTATTACACGTTTTTCTCTCCAAATGCAATTGACATGAAGCCATTTTTTTTTTTTTTTTTTATGTAAGGATTGACAATATACCAAACTCGTTAGTACTAGCTTTATTGCTGGTAATTGCACGTTGATCCGCTAGTATTATATACTAGTAGTCTGTACATTACTTGTGTCCATTCATGCAAGTGCTAATGACTATGAATAAAGAAATCCAGGCAAGCAGGCTTATGGGTCTTATCACTATAAGATTTTTATATTAATATCTTTCTTCATACCCCGAACAAGTCTGTTTTCAATTGGCAGTAGCAAATTTGTTCACGTGAACACAAGGGCTATGGTTGTAGAGTAGGTTGTTGTACTTGATTTTTATACAAGGAAAGTTTAAATTTTAAGATTCAAATGTTTCCCGGGAGTGTTAAGGTGTTAATTACTGTTAATTAATGTTTTTGGATAAACAATGCAAATTTTGTAAACATAATAATTCTATGAGCATCGTCAACCAAACTCGTCAGTGTCTGACCCGTTAAGGGAATACAATGAGGATTCTCCTTCAACCGTTCAATGGACTTTGTTCACCTTTGACCCCTTGATTTTGTTCAACAAGGATGTTCATGATTTGGGGAGAATGCAAAGTACCTGACAAATAAAGACACAGTAAAAAAAAAAAGAAAAAAAAAAGAAAACCACCATCAATAACAAAACAAACATATTATGTATATGTGTGTGTGTTTGTAATTCTTAGGTCACGCGCCTCCAGCGAGTGACATCCTCTCCATCGAGACCCAGGAGATCAATGGAGAAGGAAACCAGGTCATTCTCGTTATCACGTGTCACATTAGTCCCGAGGACCAGCCCGCCCCACACCTTCACTATTACACCATCGCAGTCGACAACACCACGCTCTCCTCGTCCAGCATCGCCTCGGCTCTCTTCAGACCACGCCCACACAACAGGTGCATCAATATCACGTGCTCGGGGACGAACGGGATTGGTTGGACCTACACCAGGCTCGAGTATTGCTTGGAGAGAGGTTAATCTACTTTTGATGTAATGATTTCATTCGTCTCTGGACTTTGATAGAGCAAGCGTAAAAATGTGTAATGTGAAACACTACATAATGTGGATGATAGTGTAATGTAACGGGTGGTGTTACATTTGGAATGTTATTATGAAGCAGAAATGAAGGAGCTCAGGTACAGTTTTGGTACTTTTCATCGATGCAAAGTGTTTATTCACAATCGTTCAGAAATATCATGATGAAGTTCAATGACAAGTTAAATGACGAGTATGTACATCAGAGTAAAATATAGAAGTATCAAGATGCAGGAGAGAGAGCAATATCAAGTATAGGTTGACTCTCTGATGTCGAAATCATGATCTCCCTTGGGGCCTTGGAAAGAACACCAAACTTGGAAATGTTCAATGGGTATGTAATGGGTGAGAATTTTGGTAAGACAACCAATCAAAAAGGGATAACTAAAAAGAGTACCAAAGGGGTTGTCCTAAGGGGTGATGTTTGACCAATTAAAAGAGGGGGATTCTTTTGTGGAGGAGGAAGTATTATAAGATAAGTGGCAGACAAAGAGTCTGGTGGTTCACAAGGTGTGTGTATATAATATTTGGGTAATTAAACCAGGGACAAAGAAGGGTTGTTACAAGGGTGATTGAATGACTCCTTGATGTAAACATCAAACAAGGGTAATTAACGACAGGAAATTAATAGTAAATAATCTTGGTGTTATATTCGGAGGTGAGTTTACAAAAACAAGGGAATTTAAGTTGAGTTGTTAATGAACAGGAAGTTATCCCCAAAATATCCTAAATATACATTACAATAGCTCCAATTTTGTCTAATATTTAACTCTCACCTTCATCCCTACATGCTAGATGATATATTTCTTCAATATTCCTATCATATTCAAATGTATACCTCAAGAATTTAATCAAAGTAATTCAATTTACTTTCGAGACTTTGTGTCATTTTCACTCTTGTTTTGAATATTGTTATGATATGTTCTTGAAATGACAATGTACGACGTAGATAAAGTGTACGAAAAGACGTGTGTGCAAAATGGTCTGGGCCTTGTTCGTTTACCTTCGATTATCCCATTAATTGTGCTCTGTCAAAACATTACAGTCATTATTTTGGTTTGGCCATACAGGTCCCATTGCTTGTCTGCATCGCGGAGCTCTTCAGAAGTCGTCGACCACGTACGCCTTGCTCTTCACAACGTTGTTCATGTCGGTGATGACCTATGTAATCGTGGTGATGAAAAGAAGAAAAATTGTCATCCTCTGAAGAGGTACTATAGACTTCCTTTTCTACTACATTTTCTTCCTCTCATTTTTTTTTTCCCTTACCGGTACTTTTTCTTTCTCTTTTTCTATCCTGCCTCCTACACCCCCTTGAAGTGCTCCAAAATCTTTTTACTCTTTTACCTCTTTGCCTCAATCTTCTTCTTCCCGCTCTTTTCTTGCCTATTCAATTCATTCTTATTCATCGTTGGCATCTTCCTCTTCTTCTCCTTCGGATCTTTGGTATTTAGCCTTTTAAATTCCCATATTGCCAGACATAAGATGCATGGAAGTAATTGCAAAGGAGAGCTAAGGGCGGCAGGTTTTATAATTTCAAAGCTTTATCTAATACTGACTGGACGCGTGAATGAGAGAAATACGTCTCCATCTTGTACTCATCCTCCGTGACCGGTTTCTATCAAAGTGTAGAGTAGCAACACTATTTTGAGACAACGACATTGGAAACGATTCCCTCGTAACAATAACCAAGAATAACTGAGCTTTCTATTTCAATGCAATTTTTCAAAGCGTTTTGTGCGGTTTGCTGATGTAGTAATGATCACATGCAAACATAAAAACCTAATTTTTATAACCTCTTGAGGCTTTACCTGTATATCTGAACACTTTAAATGATAGAGGCATTTTCTCCTATATGTATTCAGATGTGTCTGTCTAATGTCCTAACCTTCAAATTGTTTCTGTCCTTTCTTTTGTATTTTTAGTAATAGATGGAGAGCATAAACTGGATTCGTGATCTCATATTCATGTTTGCCATTTCGTTCGACAAAGAAAATTCCCCACTGACGGATGTGGCAGTAAAGGAGTGTAGTTCATAGAGTCTTAGATCCATATTTCAGTCGAGATCCTACACTATTTAAACACTAAAACGGACGGAATACGTATAGCCATAATGTACAAAGAGGTGGAACTTATGCAGCGAATTTGACTATTGTGTCCTACAATTACAAAATGGTATACTTTGTTTAAAATGGGCGTGATCTGTAATCAAAATAAATTTACTGGTCTCTTTTATTTATTTTTTTCAAATTAATCGTAACTCAAGTTTGGGTTCCCGCACGGAGAAAAAAAAATCACACTTTCACATCAACATGCGAGATTTAAGAGCAGTAAGGTTGATGATGATGAACAGAATTGATGATGAACAGAAAACCAAAATATTTCTCATAATCTGTACGTAAGTGATGTCAACTGCACGGACTGATATAGGTAAGAAAAAAAAATGCTATGTCTCTGAGTGAGGATTTTGCATCTTCCTATTTTTGTTTGTTTGTCAGACCTTGTTCTCAATGCTGAAAGACAGTTGAAGGAAGAGACGTTTAGTCCCCGACACGAGGACAATTACTTGAAACCCTCACAAGTATGGTTTACTGGTTTCAAAACCCGGCATTACTTTGCTTCTTTATCCAATGCATTGGATCAAAGCATGATCAGTTTGGACTTGGGTGATGAAAGGATTGCATGATTACAATTAAGCCTTAATGCGGTAGTATATAGGATTGTCATTGTAAACGCATTTTACGCAGTAAAGACTTCTTTTGAACATTGAACAATCACATTTCTATCAAACTTGTCTCGTTTCTCTATTTAAAGTGTGTATTAAAGTTGTTTAAATTCTCAATTTGTCCGACAGAGAGAAGAGAAGGGCAGAATAGAAATCACGGTGACGAATTTTATACGATTTATAAACAGTTTATTCAAGTGTATAGGGAAGGATATCGACAAAGGCGCCTGTAATTTAACTTTTAAACTAAAAGAATAGAGCAATGGTTTGAAGACGAAAAACGAAGATAGGCGAGTGACGGACGTGACATCGAGACGCTTGTGTTTGTATGTATGTATGCGTGACGGACGTGACATCGAGACGCTTGTGTTTGTACATGTATGTATGTATGTATGCGTGTATAAATATGTACGTATGTATGATTGTGTGCACATGTGTAGGTGAAAACCGTGTAATTTCGTGTATAATTGTGAAGTAAGAGACGGATGCTAATACTATTCATGTGTAAGGCAAACTGTTGCAGGTCTTAGGATGTGAGTGTATTGATGATGTTCAGAACTTTGTTTAATTTGACGACAGAGAATGAATGAATGGTTTGAGAGGGGAATAAAGAGATCAAGCTAGGTGTATACATGGATGAATGGATGTATGATTGCAACTCCTTTCTCATGAAATTCATGTAAGACTTTATGTGTGTATGTACCATTTATAAGTGTGCGTAGCTATGTATGGATGTATGTTTGTATGTATTGTACACTGTATATCCTTACCAATGAAATTCATGTAAGTCTGTACGTACATGACGAACCAATGCGCGTATAGGCCCCTATAAATTATGTATGGATGTATGCTTTTATCAAATTCATGTTAGAGTGTACGTACTGTACAACGTTGTATGTATGTATCATCTATCATCAGTGTGCGTACACCGTGTAGATATGTAGGTATCATTGATGCATACATTATTATGAGAGTGTGAAGACGGATTCATTCACGTATCCAAGACGTAATCACAAACGGATTATGAAGTTGGTATATCATTTATACACATGCGTATACTACTATAATAAAACATGGGATAGATATTGCGCGGATAGTCTCCCATAGAGTAGTTTGTGTTCACAAAGATCTACGTGAAATGGATGGCCCTCTTGTCTGAAAGCAAAAGTTAAACCTTACCATTCAAGAAACCAATTTATTCTGTCTTTGTTTACATAATTCTCCACATTGCTCTATCGAGGACTCTTTGAATTCTTTTCTCTTATTACCTCTTGTCTGAAATCAAAAGTTAAACCTTACCATTCAAGAAACCAATTTATTCTGTCTTTGTTTACATAATCATTGTACATTATGCGTTAACCATTAACCATTATCATTACGTTCCCGTTAAATACTTGACTTATATTCCAAGACAAGAATATCTGCTTCAGCCAGTGTGTTTAAAATCAAAAGCAGATGGTGTATTAATATTCTAAATTTACGAATTTATAAACTATGCGCCGTAACGTCCTAGCCGATTTTCCGACGCAGATTTAATGTAGGGCCCAGTTAAGCAACATGAATTTTGTGGTACTTTTTGTTTTTATTTCATTTTTTTTTTGAGGGGGGGGGGGTGGGGGATGTAATCATATAACATGCATTGAATATAGAATGAGTTAAATACTTGTACATTAAAAAGCTTCAAGTCTGAAAATGCGATAATACTAACGACAGAATATCCGCGAGTTTTGCGATGACGTGTTAAATACATGTCATGCCACTATAGATCAATTTATAATATTCTTGGTGGACCCACATTATCCATCAAATTTAAGTTATTTGAAGGAATGGCATAGTATTGGTGGAGATGAGGATGGGGCTTTTAACTTTTTGCGAGATAACAAGAAATCCACTTAATAGGTAGAGCATACCATTCTAAGACGAACTCAAAGCTTACTAGATAAAAATTGGTTCTTAAATGGTTGAGACATCAAAAAGAACTAAAACAAAGGCCATTTCAAAATCAATTTTCATCAAATAAACGTTGAAGCCCTCTGGAATTATGTGCTCTTTCATACTTCATAAGAGGTTTTTCATTACCACACACACACACATACACACACACACACACACACACACACACACACACACGCACACACACAAACACACACAATGTTGGAAACCTGAAGTTAGATCTCAACCGAAACTATACGATCCTTTTAATCCAACTTATTTCACATTAACGCCTGTAGAGATCCTTGTAATTTGATTGGTTGTTTGACATTGATTATTCGGCCCATTTCAATATGACGTCATCATCCGTGCACTTGTGGTTCCATTTACCGTGCAATTTTGGATCCATACGATTTGCTCCATTGCACGCTCACTGAGAGCAGGGAGGTGGAAATCTCTTCCACCTCCCTGCTGAGAGCCCGGCATACTACGCGTACGCTTGCATGCGTTTTGCAGTGTATGTACATGCGACAGCGCGCTACATAGCGTATAAAGCGCCCACTGAGCATTCTCGCCATCTCAGATTCTCTCTTGTTTCTAAATTATTGATAAAACATGAAAGGACAAGGATCTCTTCTAGGCGTTATATAAAACAAATAATAAATGTTTTTCATTCGTGCAATGGACAGAATATTTCACTCGGTGAAAGATGAAATTTTTGATCCATTCAACGAGGCTGCGCCTCGTTGAATGGATCATTTCATCTTTCACCTCATCAAATATTCTGTCCATTGCACTCATAAACATGCATTATTTGTTTACTGACCTATGTTGAAATCAAATGCAGACACTGCAAGCGAGTACTATAGTCTGATACCATCTTTTCAGTAAGAGTTTTTTTTTTTTTTTTTTATTAGCCATAATTGACTATGATTGAGTAGGCGGCTTTTACGCAATACGTATATTATTATAGATTGTCGCTGTCAATGATTACAATGTGTTAAGCTCAAGATTGATGTTTTATCAAACGCTATATAATATCGACGAGCTGTTGATATCAAGGAACGGATAAAAAATACAACACACAATGCAGACATAAAAACAGCAACATCGATTTGAAATACCGGAGTGTGATTGGCTGTCGACTCTGCCTCAGTTCGTCAGTCACCACAAAGTCCAATGTAACAGTGGTTACTTCGGTGAATCACTCTATAATGAAGGCACAGTACACTCCCGTTATAGCGAAATCCTCGGGACCAGCATTTCTCTTTCGTTATTCGTTATAACATAACAATTACAGTATAACTATTACGCAATCCACGCAGCGTGATTTGAAGCGTCTGCCCATGCAGACGCTCTGTTAATGTTCATAAAATTTTTGCTTCTTTTGACCATAACTTAAAAAATGTACCTTTATTATGTAGTGACCAATATATCATTTAAAAGGTATTATTTTGTACTTTATGACAGAGACCGTACTTCAAAATCTTCAAAAACGGACTTATAATCGGTTTTTGCAAACAAACTCTTCGTTTCTTCCGCTACTTTTTTTTTTTTTTAAGCGACCCACATTTTGTCATAACGGAGCATATTTCTTTTGTTTTTCTTTGTCAATGGCACTTTGAAAAGATAGCATATTGACGAAAAATTTGTGCCGTATACTAAATGGCGATGATTTTGGGGGCCTGAACTCTTACTTCTTTATATTAGCACAATTCACTGTAACCGTGTTGTTGTAACGGGAGTGCAAAGTACCCATGGATTTTTCACTATAGATCAAGAAGGGTCTTAATTTTGACTACCATAAAGACGTTTAGTGTTTGCTTCATTTTGTTTTCTATGCCCAAGTAAAATTTTTCCCAACCATTCGTTCAAAGACGAGATTGTGTGGGTGATAGAAGTCCTTCAATTTTCGCTCAACATCTTCAGCTACGAAGGGATGAGGGCGCCCTTTACCTTCACGCATGCAGACATCTTCACCATCGTGATGCTTGCAATAGAAGCCTTTGGTTTTATTAAAGTATATTTTCGACTCGTCGAAATACCTCGTCGAAATAGCTCGTCGTAAAGCCCGTGGCGGAGAGCCGTATTAGTCTCTTTAACATCACCTTTATTAGAGAGGAAGGTCTTTTTGAAGCCAGCGGGGTTTAGCGCCCTTTTTAGAGGCTTGCCTCCAGTGACAATATTGTGAACATAGCTCGATACCAACCGTAACACGGGATCACGAACTACTACGATGAATTTAGTCGTAGAGGGCAGCATGGACTTAATAAGCAGTGGAACCCTTTTGTCACGGATGTAAGTTGGTGTCTTTTCCATTGTAAGCTGATACTTCGACGAAACTGGCATAATATCGCGATACCAATCCATGCCACGATTAAAGTTGTCGTTCCAAAAGTAGACTTCCTTCGGTTTATGCGAGTGCACAAGATACGGATGCATGTCGAGAAAGAAGGAGAGCGCCCCCCGTCCCGCATTTCGATACACCGATTCCGATCACATCTGGTAATCGTTTTCGACATTCCAGTTTCTCCGCTGCCGATGAATTTGTTTTCCAGTCTGTGGGACATCTCACGTCAATGGGAAGAGTTCTGGATAAATTTCTGAAATCATTTGCAGATTTTGAGGTTTTATTTTCTTCGTTTTTATTTGCACCTACTATGACAGCGGCCACCCCTCTCGATGCTGTGCTATAAGGTGCGTACTCATTATTGTCCTTTGAATTCGGTGGAGGAGCAATGAAACAGGAATCGTCCGATGTTAAGAACCACGTACCCACCAACAAGAGCTCCGATGGCAAACGCCCTCAACCATTCATTCTTCACCAACATCGTGACGTCGGAGGGGAGCCGTTCAAATCAACCTGTATTTAAATGCAGAGTATTATGACAAATGAAACGCAATAAAGCACTGGTAACATACAGTGGTTGTAGGTATAGAGTAAAAGTGCATCGGATATAATCATCGGAGTAAAGTAACATAAACAACACGAACAAGGAAGAGAGTATAATCATTATATAGTCTTAATGCCAGACGCCGAACCTTATTTTACCGTCTGTCAAATGATTTCATCCCATTTCGTTTGCGATGAATCCGAATCTGGATTATGAATTTCTTGCATCCTTGAAGGTTTTGAAATATTCAAGATGATCTTCAAGATGCTTACCCTATACATTTCCTTAGAAATAAAATGGAGAAAAATAGCAAAGAAAAACAAAACTGTTCTCCTGTTTCGAGAATGCTGAATCCGAATCTGGATGATTCAAGTCTGGAATCCTCATTGCCCGAGGATTCTGAAACATTTAACTGGAGTCATCCTAAACATATTAAAACTTCAAAGGTTGCAATAGAGAGTTGACTCTATCATCATTATATTCAGATTGTAACCTTATACAGAGGGTAAAACCATTTAAAAAGCAGCAAGAAGAACACACAAAATACAAACGAACGGTAAAACAATTCAGGAGGCCATTGAAATGTAAGTTTGGAGCACAGACTGTTTCTATACCAATATTCGAAATTAATCAGAGTGATGATGTCTTCGCTTTGACGTCACCACTATAGTACTTCATGCGTATGATGGCATAGATGTAACAACAGGAGTATGATAGTTATACGACTGTATCTCGTGCCAGTCGGGACAGATTGAGCGAAGGAAGGAGTCGGACGGTTATGTCTGTGAACATAACAAATGAAATAACACCTGATTTTTTTTTTCTGTGAAATCCACCTGATACTTGTTTGTAAAAATATGATAGAAAAGGGAGACATTTCTCATTCTTAATAAAGATGCTATACCTTAAATGAGCCGAAATTGAAATACATAATGCAGTGTGTGTAATGTGGATCATTGATTCTCATTGTGAATTCTTTAAATTGCTTTATATAATGTTTCAGTAGGCCCTAGACAGATTCTAATTCTTTACATGCAAATGAAATGAAATCATGAAAATGTATTAGAAGCGTGATAGTAGTAGGACCTAGATACGTAAACAAAAATATCATGAAAAACTGTTCTATTTTGTGAAGTCATTAACATTTTTCGAAGTTAGTTTATTGTGAGGACATGTTTTCATAGTGGCTTTTCTTAAAGTCAATATCATCAATAAAATGTATAAAAAGAGACACAAGATTCTTGCTACCTATATGCCATGATCACACTTTAGATAATCTTTAGATCCTGTTTTCACCGCAAGTGGACAATTACGTTTGTCATTAAAAAAAAAAAAACAACTATAACAACACACATGAATTTTCCCACATGATATAAGAGGCAAAGACTATACATGCCTTGGCATTCTTGGTTGAATTATGACCATTTTAAATGAAATTTGTATATTGTGCATAGTGAAAAACAAAAAACAAAAGTGATATATGCCGTAGTTAAGACAGCTTATTACCACTCAAGACTTTCCTTTGAGAATATTAATTTGACTTTTATTTCTTGTAATACTCTGACTACCGTCCATTTTGCCCCATAATCTATAACAATTTTCTATAAATCCCATATTTTGTTGATGATTTGATACGTTGTATCCCTTGTTTGTTAAATGATATATTATTCTTTTCCACCTTTGTCGATAAGTAATAAGGGCTGCAGGCATATTAGGCATAAGGGGCAATTCCATATCATTTGATATAAACTAGAAAAAAGATAAACCAGAAGAAGAAGGAAAAAAAGCAACAAAAGTTCCACAAAAAAAAAAAAAAATCCGACCAAAAATGAAACATTTGGGGGAACTTAAACTGTCAGGTGTTCTCACGAAGTAGACCTACTAATCTGTTAGGATCATAGGTACGCCTATGTGTTATATAGTCGAAGTATTAAACGAGGGATACAATACAATACAATACAATACAATACAATACAATACAATACAATATTGGTATTTATATAGCGCTCTTACAAAAATGCAAATGTATCACAGCGCTTCACAAATCCATCTTACACTTGGGAGGTAGGAGAAAAGGGAAAAAAAAGTACAACAGACAAAGAAAAAAGAAAAAGAAAAGAAAAAAAAGAATAGAACAGAATGATTTAGTGAGAAATGTCCTCTTTTACTTTCATATTTCTGCTGCAAACGAGTCTTATGAAAGATAAAGACATAAACCCCAGAGTACAGTATATGCTATATCTTTGACAGGTAAATACTACCACGCCATTTCCATTGAATGCATCACTGCCTCAGATATCTACACAGGATTTCCAAGTATTAGATAAAGTTGCAGAATACCGACAAAAAAAATAAATAAATAAAAAATAGGTGGCAAGAACAATTAGTAGTAATTGGTGCAACGAACAATAAAAACATGAAAAAGAATTACGATACAACGTCATGTAATAGGTAATTCCTACCTATTATTTTGTGTTTTCCATTAAGCCTTACAGAACCAAATCTTCAGACAAGACAATGCACGTAATAACAGTATGCCACATTTTTTGCAGTGTAGTATCGACGAGATGTTGATTTTAAGCAAAGGATAGAAAGAGTACAAAAGGATGCAGACATAAAAAGAACAAGTCGAAATAACGAAGCATGACTGGCTGTCGTGTAGACAGTAAAGTTTATCTAATTATTCAGCCATCATAATGTAACAGGATATCCATAGGTGACTGATGAAAGTATCAATGAAATATAACTATAGTAAACTATAGTAAATGACAATTGAAACATCTGCATCGGGCTTCTTAGTGTACTGTTATTTTTCCTTTTTCTGTGCCCCACCGAAACAAACAAACAAACAAACAAACAAACAAACAAACAAATAGACAAATATTCTGATCTGGGAGATCCTGCGGTATTTGCTCAACATTTTTGGTGACGACAGGGTGAGGGCGCCCTTTCACTTTGCGCGTGCAGACATCTTCGCCACTTTGATGCTTGCATAAAACCCCTTGTTTTGTTTTTTATTGTTTTGTTTTTGTTTTTGCTTTTAGTTTTAGTTTTTTCTTCAGATTCGTCATAGAGTCTTGGGGCAGTGCAAAAGAAGATTCCATCTCTTGAATTACAGGCTCAGGTTAAATTTTGAGTAATATTGATCAAGAGGAAATGATTACGGGGAGGTATTTCCAGCCATACCCACAATCGTTCGTCATAAACAACGTGACAGAGAGCCGATTTGTCTCTGTCATATAAAGCTTTTTCTTTCTTCTACTTCTTTTATTCTTTCTTTTTTTTCTGAGAAGAGTCAGCGAGTTATAGCGCCCTCTTGAGAGGCTGTCGTTTGTGAACAATCTTATGGGCGTAGGTCAAAACCAGCCAAATCGTCGGATCCCCTGTAGGCCCTGCAGTGGGCAGCTGCTGCACCGAACTGATAGGCTGGTAAACCTAAATGTATCTGATATTGAGGTCTGTTGAAAGCTTGTCATTAATGTGGTTGAGCATGTTCAGTGTAAACGCACCAGACCCACAATTGAAAACATCCAGAAATGTCAAATTTCCTTTCCATGCAAGTTACAATTTTCACCAAAGTGTGTGTGTTTGTGTGAGTGTGTGTGTGTGTGTGTGTGTGTGTGTGCGTGTTGTTGTTGTTGTTAATTTATTATCCCTAATGTATCCACTTATGTATTATGAGCTGATACTTTGATGATTCCGGAAACAATCAAAATACGATTGAAGATTTAGTTTGAAAAGTAGAATACTTTATATTATCTGATTAAGCGCGTACACACTTGGCATCTTCTTTCTTACTCTCTCTCTCTCTCTCTCTCCCTCTTTATTCCTTTCTTTCTTTCTAAGGATTTATTTCAATGACGCCGGTGAGTTTGTTTTTTGTAGACTTCGAAGTCTTCATTTTCTCTCTCTTTTCTTTTTTTAATAATCATTGCTACTTTTTATGATATCAAGCTCCTATCATCAGCAAGGGGTAAAAAATAAATGTCGATATTCATTTTGCTGTTCAACTTAAAGAGCAATTAAACAGGAATCCTCCAAACTAATTTGTTTGGCTACTCTGTAAGAACGATGTACCAACAACGAGTGAGATGAATGCCAGTGACAAACGCCCTCAACGCCTTGTTCTTCAGCAAAATCGTGTCTGAGGAGCCAGACGGAAGTCACCCTACAATGCATGCTGTCCAATACGTTTAAGGTCTTACAGAACTTTCACTGGTGGTATTGGTAAAATACCATTAGTGGTAGTATAAAGGATTTGGTAAAATAATCTGAGGGACTCATAAGACGAAATAATTATATTGACAGGTCGCGCTATAGGTACATGTGTTCCCATGCTTGTTGTAGTTGAGACAATGGTAGATAATAAAAATTATTATTATTACATTGATAGCGTTGATCATGCTGATAACAGCATAAACATCTTGTAGCATTAAAGCGTTACTTGCGATTGAGTTGTCATTAGTAATGTGGTGTATGTCTAGTACAGTGGTCGAAGGAATCTAAGGACAATAACGTCTGTGAAAATTCTTGAATGTAAAAAACGAATGAAAAATGAAGAAATATAATTATTGTGTGTAAACAAAGCTAAGACATATTAAGGTTTATTCCCCCTCAAAAAAAAAAAAAAAAATACGGAGCTTTAGTTTTTCGCGACGGGGATGTTCGGGAGGGGGGGGGGGGAGGGACCAGTTTGAGCATGCGAAGAATCGCGTATCAAAATTGATCTATAAATTTTATAGCTCGCGCGCCTGAGTTTTCACTACACGGGGGGGGGGGGGGGGAGGGGGGGGGTGCTGTTGTCCTACCGAGATAGCAGCAATACCATTTCTCTCAATGTCACTGACATAAGGTGTGTAGTTACAAGTTTGTCTACTTTTGGTTAATGCACTACGCGCTTGGTATCCTCTCTCTCTCTCTCTCTTTCTCTTTCTTTCTCTGAGGATTTATTTCAACGACGTCGGTGATTTTTTTTTTTTTTTTTTTTTATGAATAAGAAGAATTCTGTGTAAATTTCCAAAATCATTTGCAGACTTCGAAATCTAAATCATTTTATTTTGATAATTGCTACCTTTCATGATATCAGGCTCCTTTCATCAGCAAGGGGTCAAAAATAAGTGCCGATATTCATTTTGCTGTTTAACTCAAAGATCAATTAAACAGGAATCGTCTAAACTTGTTTGGCTCCTCTATAAGAACCACGTTTCACAACGAGTGAGATTAGTTCCAGTTACAAACGCCCTCAACGACTTGTTCTTCAGCAAAATCGTGTCTGAGGAGGCAGACGGAAGTCACCCTATACAATGCATGCAGTCTAATAGGTTTAAGGTCTTACAGAACCTTCACTGGTGGTATTCACCGCCGGAGGAGCGTTTCCAATAGTGGGGGGGGGGGGGGGGCACTTCCTGGTTTCATGAGCCAACAAGTAAAAGTAGTGACACATTCCTTGGTATGTTGCCCGGTTCCGCCGGCCCTGTATTGGTAATATACAATTTCAATAGTGGTATAGTAGTACATTGTATAAGGGATTTGGTAAAAGAATCTAAGGAACTCGTTAAAGAAGAAATGTATGAATACGACGTGCTTTTGTATGTATATGTATCTAATATAATGCATGCAGATATCCATGTTTGCATAAATGCCAACAGAAAATATTTCCTATAGTTGACAATTAACTGAAAACTAAATCTGAATCTGAATAATAACATAGTGTTTCCGTGTAAGTTGAGACAGTGGTAGATAATAGATCATTACATCAATAACGTTTATAACAGCATAAACATCTTCTAGCGTTATAGTCTTATATTGTGGTAGAATTATCAATAGTCATGTGGTACAAGTGTATAGTGGTCGAAGGAGTCTAAGTACAATAACGTGTGTGAAAATTCTTGAATGTCACATATAGAGAAGGAAAGGTGAAAAAAAAATGTGTCATATTGTAGACTTATATAGAGCTAAGACATAATAAGGGTTATTTCCGACAATGTTCTCTAAAATAGCAACAAATAATATAAGAGGAAAAATGCTTAGCCTGACCTTGGTATAGAAAGAAAGAAAACTATGATCTCTGAAGTTGAGGGTTATTGTTTAATTCAGTCTATTGTCTTGGAGAAGGTGATGCACAATATTATGATCGACTGTGTTTAAAGCCGGGATGGTTGTTGTCTTACCGAGGCAGCGATAATAATATCATCTCGTTTTTACTCTCACTGACACAAAGTGTGCAACTAAAAATATAAATAGAATTCCAACGTTAAGGCGGGGTTCCCACTATCGTGCGATCCGTTGCGAACGCCACGATTGGACATTCGTATAATGATCGTGGAAGTTTTGTTGAACTCGTCTGAAATGTCACGTTTGGATACCTATGCGAGTCAATACGTGTTGGTTCGAATGGATGCGATATGCTCACGATTGGTCTATTTCATGCAATACGATCTGTTACGATCTGGTCTCCCGTTCAAATACAATCCGATAGGATTGTCCCGATTGAGTCCATGATTGGTTCCGATCTATCACGATCATTACGATCGGGATCCCCGATTTGGTGGGTGCAGCTACGTTCTGATACGTTCCAATTGTATGCGAATACCGCGAACCAATGCGGGCTGTTGAGACAAGATATCTTTCACGATCGGGATCAAAAGCGACCCCCATAAGGTGCGATTGGACCCGAATGGGAATATTTTAGTCCGGCTGACGATGGATTTCAATGTTGCCTTAACTTCTGCAGAGTTATTAGGCCTATATACTATCCATAACAGTACGATGGCAAGGGTTGACAGGTTGAGGATGATGACAACGTGACCTTTGCAGTATTGCAAATGACGATTACGTTTTATCATCAGAGAGAAAGCCTCACTTAGGCCAGCCACAACCTCAGATAGTCCCTCCTCTAATTTAGTCTAAAGAAATTAATAGATTATTGAATCGACGTGCTCAACCTTTCCCTCGATCCCCCCCCCCAAAAAAAAAAAAAATGAATAAATAAACAACCGAATACACAAGATCAGAGCATTACCCATCTTCCCCAGGGAAAAAAAAAGATCAAGACAATGTTTTCACCTTCCTTTGAAATACATGAAAAAAAAAAATGAAATTGAAGCTAAAAAAGAGGATAGGATCTTTTTGACTGCTAACATAATATGTGTTATATACGCTCAATATAAGAAAGTTGGCCGAACTGATAGCATTGCTTGTGTGTTTGATTTCATATTCGCACAGTAAGTATCATATGCATTTTTAGTTCAAAATGTCGTTATCTCATGGGGTATTGAAAGTTTGGTTGGTTTGGCTTGATTTATTGTTTTATTTAACAGTGATTAACCAAAACCGACATACACACACAACAGAACGGTAACTCCCCTAAAATAATGTCACTTTTTTAACAAAAAAAAAAGTCTTAAAGGGATTGTATAGTTTTGGTTGAGACCTAATTTCAGGTTTCTAACATTCTTTGGTGAGAAAACGAGAAACCTTTTACGAAATATGAAAGAGCATGTAATTCTATGAGGAATTCAACGTTTATTCGATGAAAATTGGTTGGGAAATGGTTGAGATATCCAAAAAAAGAGCGATTCTAATTAAGTGTGGGACCCACACTTTATTACAATCGCTTTGTTTTACTTTGTTTTTGGATGTTTCAGTTATTCCAAACCCGATTTTCATCAAATAAACTTTGAATTCCTCTTAAAATGGTATGCTCTGTACTATATCATAAGTGTTTTCTCGGTATCTCGCAAAAAGTTAGAAGCCCAATTCTCATCTCCACCAATACTGTACTATCCCTTTAAGTAAACTTATTTCGCAGGGGTATATTGTAGTACACTTCTTGACTTACTTCTATGTGAAAAATAATGACAGTGATCTTTGAAGTCATGCACGAGTGACCTATACATCCACGACAATGGTCACTTTTCAAAAGTCACAACAGTTAATTTGTGGGGTATGTTAAACATTCTGCTGCTGGTAGATGTTTCAGTGGTGTTGTTATTTTATATTTCATTGTGCCCCCCCCCCCCTTCCCTTATTCAACCTCGCGGAATACAAAAAATCTACGATTTGCGAGTAAAAGAAGGGCAAATATGCAAAAACAAAAATAAGCAAAAGGAGAGAGAAAAAGTCGATCCCGATCAACACGATTAAGAAGCACGATTAGATAAGATTTGCTGCGTTTTGATACGATCCAAGACAATCCAAGATCAAAAATTAATCGTGTTAATCGTAGAAAATTTTTGAATCGTCCAAAATTTTTCTACGATTAACGCGATTTCCACGATCGACCTCAAGATCTGATACAATCTGATGCGATCTAATAAGATCACCACGATTGCTTCACGATTGAGACCACGATTTTAATCGTGGCGCCAATCGTGATAGTGGGAACCCCGCTTAACGTCTGTCTTGAAAAAAGGACAGGCACATAAATTAATCGCGTGAAGATATCAACTTTGTCGAATTTAGACCTCATGGAATCTGATGCAGGTTTTCAAAATATTCCATCTTAAGGTGTTAAGATGATTCTGTAAACACAAACACTGATGCCATACACCTACCTTCAAGTTAAAAAAAAAAAACTCTCTCTCTCTTGATATATATAATATATATATATATATATATATATATACATATATGACCATTCATCACATAAAACCAACAAAAAGTCGCAAACCTTGATTTTACATGTGGACTCAAAAAAGGTGAAACGGGTCAACCAAGTCAGTCGAGTTTTTCATGTTTTCTGAAAGAGTATTCTTCTTCTACATTATTCTTACGTTTAGGGTCATAAAATGAATCGGAAAGTGTGTTTTCAGCAGTTTTTCCACAACCCTTATTGTAGAGTAGTGTGATCAGGCATGTCTTAGAGGCCCCTTTTCATATCCTTTGCACACTCTTCACTTTCAACTATAATAACTTTTGAAAGCAAAATGCTACTGCTTTGAAAGTTAATAGTAATCATGGACAGAATGTGTTAATAAAATATATTTAATTTCAGCTTTATCTGATAATCTCTTCATCGTTGCTCCGGTTGTTAACATCCTCTTTTTTGTCCAATTCATCGCATAGTTTGCACGACTTGGTAAAGATTAAGTGCTTGAATAGACCCTTTACTTCAGAGCCTCTTTTCTCAGTTCACGCTTTTCTAGAGTGTGTGCATTCTTACTAATATTCAGATAGGTTGCGAGAATCCATTTGAATTGAGTTATACATCATTTTAAAGCTTAGAGTCTGTTCTTTCAGAATTTGCCCTTGATATAACTAAAGAATCATGCCTGGCCACGTTTTGTTGGTTTTGTGATGCAGGGTCACATATACACAACATGGATGCATATACAGGTAATGTATGTGCCCGATTGATATGACTGTGAAATTCAAAGCATGTATCTGCTCACACAGTCACTGTGCATGTCTGCTATGTATATAGTAACATACAGTTATACATCGTGTACATCTTCACGAAGAATCTGTATATAGAGTGACAAACGTCAACAAAAACCCGGAAAATTAGCAGGCAGTGAAAACACGCGCAACAAACAGTGAGATTTTCTACGCGGATATGGCATGGTTGTGAATATATTACAAGAGCATTTGTACGTTATTGATTCTTTACACAAAACATGCAGTAATGATATTTTACACTGCAGAAAGTCGGGTGTTAAATATGAAACACCGAGCTGGTGTTAAATTGCCGGTGCTCATTTGTGGAATTACATTAACACACAAGGGTGTCACTTCAAAATATACTTCTTTTTTTCTTTTCTTTTTTTTTGATATGTAATTACAGTGTACTTCCTGTTCTTCGTGTTGATTTTGAACTTAAACAAGACGAACAAGAAATCCTTCATAAAGTACTTGATTTTTGGAAACAAATCGTGAACATTTACACCACAGTAACACCAGAGGGTGTGGTCTCCTATTCACACTTGGCGTGGGTAATACCATTGAATTGAACACCAGTATAAATGTCAATTCAAAACCATGATATTGGAGTGTCATTGTTAATTAATACCAGCGCAGTGTCAAAAATATCACAAACTGTACAGTGTCAAATTAACGCCCCGAAGTAAACCTACTCTTATTATGCCACCATTGCCAAATTACTTGAAACTGCATGCTATCCGAACTAACCGTTAGAAACAATATGAACTTAATAGAATGTAAATTGAATGTATGTAAAGCTCTTATCAGCAAAATATTAACGAAAGGGATTGCGGAGAATGTAACTGTAATTGTTTTCATATATGACATGAATGCAAATGTGTCTGCAAAGTATGGTCACTATTAGCAACAGCATGATCAAACATAGATAAGAAATTTATATTTGAAACGTTCCAGCATAGAATTGTAAGGTGAAGAAGGCATTAAAGACCAAACTCTAGTAAAGGATTCAAGCGCCGTGTCGAAATTATATAGAAAAGCGTCTGACAAGATGTCTTGTGACGTTGCGCGGAGGAATATTGATGATATCTTCACGTGACTTGTCCCTTTAACATACGCCTACCTATCAGTGACTCAATAAAAACAAGGAAGTTTGGAGGCGAAATAGGATTGAAACCAGCTTTCAACCAAAGGACGTAGACAAGTATTATCTCCGGAAATCTGAAAAGAAATTTCTTCTTATGATTTCCACATTATTGTAAGTATTTACAGCACAACAATAAATTACGTATAGAAGACGGGTTATGTCGAGTTTCATTTTTTTTTTTCTGTCTAACTACTACTTTTTTCTCATTATTGATACCCATTCTTCTTTTCCAAATCACTAAAGTTGTATACAACAAAATTGTGCGTGGTGAGTAATGAATGCTTTTACTGATATGTTATGTATGAAGCCTATACGTCTTTCTGAATGCCTTATATTGTTTTATATCTATAACATGACAACTGGCCTATAAATTAAATTTTGTCGTCTTTACTTTATCCAGCAGGTTTCTCATGTTATCCAGGAATCTCATCAAAATGACTGACAGCCGAGTTTTGGTTCAGGTCGGGATTCTTCTCATGAATATTCACAATAGTGGTAAGGAGTACGATCGTTTTAATCTAGTTATTAATTTTCATTATTACATCGCTCGTTTTTTCCGTAGATTGATGTGAATGTTTCACATGCACAGCTTTTCAGTGTCTGAAAATAAAGATGGCAATGCATAAAGGTGTTGTAATTTTCAATATTGCAACGGTTTTCCATCCAAAAGTCGTGTATAAACTGATTTATCAATTAATTATTATTATTATTTTACTCTTGGAGCCCACATTTTACCCCTATACTCCCCTTATATCTTGTATTTATTATGTAATAAGTCAAATTGATGCAATTTCCCGCAACAACTGATACATTGTCTACCTGTGTGCGCGCGCGCGCGCGCGCGCGTGTGTGTGTGTGTGTGTGTTTGCGGAGCGCGAGCGTGAGGGTGTATGTGTTTTCACGTGTGTGCGTGTGTGTGTTCATCATTTTCTACAAGACTCAGAATAATTCCTCTTATTTTCTGCTTATATTCTTTCAGTTGCGATGACAATGAACCTCGAGGTACCCACGCCTCTCCGGGCTGGCCGTGAAGTCACAGCAGTGTGCTCAGGAAATGACATTCACGGCTCGGCTGCTCTGACCTGGTTTTTGAACGGCGTCCAAATCACAGACGGCTTCACCACCACCAGCGAAGTCAGCCGAATCGAAGATTTCTGCACCTTTTATGAATAGAAAGGTCGCAAAAACTTGAAATACCCTCAGTTATTAACATTCTGCAAAGAAAGTGCGACAGAAACGTTCATCGAATCTTTCTGGGCCATTATAAAGATGACAGTTTTACCGCAAACCAGGAAATAGCTCCAAGACCATGCTGAAATGAGCAGACGTTTTCGTCTTTTCTCAGAAACAGATAACAAAGGATAATATTTTGTTGAGTCAAAACAAAGGCAATAATTTGCCGATTGAAATGTCCCAATGAGCTTGGTTTGCCAAGCTATAAAGTTTCTTATATCATAATAGAGTGTAGATAAAGAATTTGCAGCTTTAAAACTCACAGGAGACTTTTTCTCTTTCTCTCTCCATTCTTGAATAAACACTTACAACGTGTCTCTTAAGGAATAATTTATTCTTTAAAAGTTGTTGTTAGTTGTTGCTCAACAACATTGACAATGTTTCTAAAAGTATATGACAATATGAATGACGCTGTAAATCTATGAACGTATTCTTCACGCCCACTCCTCATCGATCTGTCCACATAACACTAAAAAAGAGTGCGCTACCTTATGAGCAGCTCGATCGGATGTGACCTTTCACCTACATTCAAGTCAGGAAACCAAAACCGGCCGTTTTTTCATTATACGAACACTATATTTGTTGGATTAACGCAACGACCTATCCTGCAAAGTATCACAATGCAGAACCACGGTCCACTCTTTCAAACTTCAGCCGAATATCATCATAAATTTGATTCTTTGGAGACACGGTGGTAAATATTTCAAAGAGAGACAAATGGCAGAACTGGAGGCTTTTATAACGGACCCTCTATTACTATACGCTAGACAGACCGCTAAAAATAGTCAAACCAAATTAAGATACAAAAGTGCCTGTGACAGGTATGTCCTTAATGCATATAACTATCGGAAACTGACTGTGCCTTAAAAGACACACCAAATGGAATATAAAATGGAAATCACTCTTGTAAAAAGACATAAGATTTCTGCCCTGTGGTTGT
The DNA here is from genome assembly GCF_964275005.1 of Diadema setosum. Taxonomy (NCBI): domain Eukaryota; kingdom Metazoa; phylum Echinodermata; class Echinoidea; order Diadematoida; family Diadematidae; genus Diadema; species Diadema setosum. Next base: position 44,190,559 of record NC_092687.1, on the reverse strand, counting down.
AAGGGTTATAATTAAATTTTTTGTCCCTGTGCAAAAGCATCGTCTCTATACGTCAAAATTGATTTCTGCATCGACACACACAGACACACACACACGCACACACACACACACACAATCCTAGACTAGATGGAAAAATGTGTGTGACATCTATAAATTATTATGGATTTTCTATGGAAACTATTTAGAAGACAATAACAGTTTTAACACGTAGAAACATGCTTAATGACAAAGACATTCAACACAGATGACAAAACGTTAAAGTAATGGAGTTTGTGATCGGATGTCAACTTTTACCAACTGTGATGCAAGTCGGGAAGGGTAGAATTTTAACACCAGTTAAAGTAAGTACTCTGTGAAAGCTATAGAGCACCGTGTTTGATTCTTTATCGATCTTATCCGGGTTGTAAGAACTCCTGAGGGTGTGAAATTTTCTGTCAATTACTAACTTTGTACAGCCAGAGGCAGTACGTGCTGTGAGACGAATGAACTCTAGAGCATAACGACCACTCTGTGCTAGAGACTGCAGCGACAAATGTGGAAATACGTGTCCCGGATATGCGGGTGAGTACATGCGGTTTAAGTACTATATTAGTTGGATGTGTTCCAAAATACAAACAACACCAGTACACTTGCGAACATAGTCTATTAGACGACGCATGTAGAATATGTACATGACCTGGAAAAGTTGTTAAAGGTTATTAATTCGTGTTCTAGAAGGGTATTTTAGTTTGGTTGCCACCTTCGCAATCTTTGCCAATTTTTTTTTTCTTAGCCTATAATTAGCATAATCACTGTCATCAGCATTATGTGCGATATGTATAATTGGTAATTTTGATACAGGAAGCCTGAAAACAGAGATAACACGACTTTTCAAGATTTTTTCCAACCTTAGGAATCTATCTATAACACCTGTTTACAATTCCAAATGTTGCAATAGTGTCTAGAATAGCCTAATTAGCATAATGAGCTAATTTGCATAAATATGTGCAATAGTAGATTGCACTAGATGACGCCAAAAACCATGTATTTGACGTGGAAAGTTGTAAATTACAGTGTGTGTGTGTGTGTGTGTGTTTATTTTTTGCTTCATGTCTTACATTGTAGATGGGCATTAAATCATATCAAACTTTGCTGTCACCTTGGCAACCTATAGGGCAATTACAGTAAAACGCTTAAATATAGCATATTCACCTAACTAGCGCAATAATAATATGTAGCCATATATCTTGGTAATCTCAATGCAGAAAGCCTGAAAACAAAAAGAAAATATTTTTTTCTTTAGATTTCTACGACAAGGTGTCCATTCAATAACATATTTTATATATATATATAATTATTTTCAAATGATACGAGTGTCTTAAATAATATAAACATAATTAGCACAATGAGCCAATTTGCATATTTCATTAGTTTAAATGGCACCATACATTGTGTATGTGCCCTTGAAAAGTTCGGAAATACAAGTTTGTGTTCTTGTTGTTGGTCTTGGGTAAAGTTGTGCAAATCACGTTTCTTAATGTGTCAGAAACTGCGTTGCTGTGGTGACGGCATATTACGGCGATAGATCGGGAAAATATTTGTTAGCGATCGGAAAAGTTCCTTATTTTTCAAGCAAAATGTTTCCGAAGCTTGGTACACACTTTGGTATTGTCAGGGGTGTATAGGCGGGGGGGGGGGGGGGGGGGTGCATCCCCCATGCAGCTCACAAGGTTGGGGATGACAATTCCTCCCCCCCCCCCCCCACCTTTCGGGTATTTTTTTTTATCATTGGTACCTGGCATTCTTTTTTCGTTTTTATGATTACCACTCTTCTTCTTCTTCTTCTCATTATTATTATCATCATTATTTTACTATTATTATCATAATCTTCGTCATTGTCACCTTATTTCCATATTTTTGATCCCTAAAAAAAAAATTCTTCTGCCTCTGATGGGACGGTGTGAATAAATGTTTATCAAGAGACGTATTATTATTAAACAACTTGGTAAATGGGGTAAATACGTAACTCTTTACTGCTATTGTTATCATTATAATTTGTATTATAATTTGTTGTCTCGAGTATACTCTGGCAAGTGTCTGTGGTAAACCGCGTTGTAGCAAAATCAGCCCGTCCACAATGGATTGTTGTCTTGCAATCTTGGAACTATATAGCACACCTGCAGTGTAAGAGAGCGCCTTTGTCATTGAAGGGCGCGTCAGCGCTTGCGATTTTAACAGCACTGTATGATTTTAATACTCAACCGTTCTGTTACCGTATCACTCAATATTTATTTCGCTCACTCTTTTGATTGAAAACTTTCTCAAAATTCCACCAGAAGAGTGAACCAGATCGTTGAATTTCAATTCTAAAAAATCAAAAACTACCACGTGAAGGAAGAAGAACTCCATCCCACACCTTCCCCCGCTAGTTCCACCGCCATAAACTATTAGTAGACAGTGAAAAGACTCACACACAGAAATATCACGATTTATACAATTAGACCTACATGTCTGAATGTCCTCAGCAGTTTAGAGTATGCTGCTGATCGTTAAATTTCAGTTCTATGCAATTAAGCTCGCTTGAAATCATCGGACACAATGATGCGACGTGTTGATTGGTTAAAGTGGACTTATCGGCTTTTCCAACTAAACGGGAATGGAATGTATCAGTTTTTACAACCAAACACTGATTATAGACAGAAATTACTCGTGATATATTGCGTTTTGTTACAAAATTATTTTTTTATTCAGATCGGTCCCACATGCAATTACTTAAATCACCGTTAAACATCGATTTTCATTTTTTTTTTTTAATGGACTTATCGGTTTTTTGCTTACAAGCTCTTTATATTGATATTCAGTACACGGATTACGTTGCTACCCTGTCAACGTTTTGTTTGATTTTCCTTTGCTTTACTTTGTTCACTTTTACTTTTTTCTTCTCCCTAAAGAGAGCCGTTATCAGGGTGAGCCTTTCCCTGCCAATTAACACATGAAGGACCAAGGTCCTCTGTTGTTAGCAATGATGAAGTACTGACTTCTACCTAATACCTTTATACCCACAGTTTGCTGACATAGTATAGGCCAGTAATATATTGTTGAAAGTAATGAATAGGGGCATTGAGGGGACTTTATTGTAATGTTTTGATCATTGGTTAGAGGTATTTTATCATGTTGGGCGATGCTTTGAAATACAGGAGACATATTTGTGTGATTTTCCTGTTATATCTTTCATTATCTCATTCTTTGTCACCAATGCATGCATCCAAACAAGCAAAAAAGTCGCCAAACATGGATTATAGTTAAGGGCAGATTCTGAAAGAGCAGACTCTGAGCTTCAAAATGATGCATAACTAATGTATACAACTGCTCCTTTCCGACCTAGGATGTCTAGATAATGGACAAAAAGTACACATTTTGGAAAAGTCTTTACTGAGAAAAGAATCTTTGAAGTTTATGTTCTATTAGTGCTTAATCTCACTATTTTGCAAGAGGTGCAATTAATGAGATTAAAAAAAAAAAGAGGATCTAAAACTTTGATAACTACAATAAAGGAATTATCACACTGATTAATCACATTCTATTCATGGATACATATACTACAACTTTAAATACAGTATCACTATCCTTTCAAAAGTTATCAGAGTTGCAAGTGAAGAGTGAGTAAAGGGTTTTCATGAAATGAAAAAGGGTCTCGACATGTCTAAGTCATAACGGTCTACACCATTCTAAAAAAAATATATTGTGTTCTGTAAAAACAGTTGAAAACAGTTTCACATTCGTTTTACAATCTCAAACTTTAAAATAATTGCGAAGAAGAATTTCTCTTTCTGAAAATATTGAAGGAGATCGATTATAAGTTCACCCATATCACTTTTCTTTTTTTAGTCCACACGGAAAATCAGGGTGTGGCGATTTTTTATTTTTTTATTTTTTTATTTTTTGGTTTTGTGATGAACGGTCACATTATGATCATAACTTATTGAACAATTTGTGTATAGGCTGCATAATGGAACTTCTCGTTTGACCCATCGACAACCTCAGTTTGAAAAGAACGCCATAACTCGGTATACTTCATTTGTCTGTGCAACAGGGAATAAACCCTATCACAAGCATTATATACGTTTTATGGGACTTTGCACTCACTAACTGTTAAAATTTTTAACGCAAGTGATATACCTGGTTTATTTATTTATTTTTATTTTTTTTTTTTGCAAATGAACCTGTTAATGCTACCATACTCGTATCTATAGGCCTATGCTCTATAGGACAATCAATCATCTTTGTATAAAGTATGTAATATTTATGTATTATGTAAAATAAATGTTCCATTAATGTAATGCGTGTATTATGTATTTTAAATTGGTAGCATGTAGGCGTATTTGTCTTTTTTCCATAATATTTCAACTATCAAGTCTTCCCATTGTGGTTATCAACAACATCATGAAACCCTGAATTTGAGAACGACCCAAGCCATAATGTGGTCAATCATCTTCGAAAGCCATGTACTTGTTACGTGTAATGATAAACTTGTAATAATCATGCAAAATTTGCAGAATTTAATTCTGTATACTTTTTTTATTTGTATAACAGTCAACATTGTGTATTTGGATGATATTCACAGTACATTTGAAAAATAAATAAGAATATTAGTATGTGACTTGTTTTTTTTCCTCGAATGTGATGGAGTGTGATGGACTTGGGACTTGATACTACATTGTAGTATTATGATTGTATGAAGGTTTGTAAGATAATGTGGGGAAGGGGTTACTAGTATCACCCTCTGCATGTATCGCATGCTAGTATGCTCGCTATTCAAATACATACTGTAGCTAGCTAGCTAGTCTAAGTAGCTGGTTAGCAGCAAGCATGCAAAGAGTATTAAAATTGCTTCTCGTCCTCTGATTGGTCGAGAGCACTGTAAACAACAAAACATAATTCTACCATACAAATCCGCGAAAGACTATACTCCCTAGGGAAAATGGTAAAAACTATACCACGCTGGTGATTTTCGCGCCTTTTTTGCTTCGCGTCGCGACGCGAAATATTTCACGTGTAAATGAATGGGTATCGCAGCGCCTTAGATCACTGCACTTCGCGAGAACCACAAGGCACGCATACACTCAATGCGACACGGGTTACGTTAGAGAGACTCAGAGAGACTCTTATAAAGCCCTCATTCTACCTAAAAAGAAAAAATTGTATTACGTTACAACAGAGTAGGCGATATCGTAGATCTATAATTAGACAACAATAAGCAAGCTAGGGTTCTTCGACGTACCGTAGGCCTTTGGGGAGTTCATGCTTCGCCGTTTGAAAGTTGGTCTCGCAGTTCACTAACTCGAGCGACCCACCCAAAAGATGTTGACAAACGAAACTGCAGTAGATAGTAGGCCTGCTTTAACGTTAGCACTAGTTAAGCCTAACGTTTAAATAGTTCTACCTGTCTAACAGTAGGCCCTATATCCCGTAATCTCATTCCTAATAATTATTTTTAGAGTGTCTAACGAGTTAGTTAGAGTCTAACTTGTTCACTGTTTACGTTAGAACACCGTACGAATCACACGAATTTACAGTGGCACTCGATGCTTTCCAGTGCTTTCCAGTGCCTAATCTAACCTTATACGCTGTTACTGAATGCTACCGAAATTTACAATGTATACTTGCATTTTAACAGGAAATGATAGTCCATATTCATGTACAGACAGCAAGGTAGAAAGACGATCGACAGAAAACACAATCAACTGCAGCTCACAGTCACATCGTTGATCAGCTCGAGCACGCACATTCACCGCACTGGCAACCGAACGTACTTGTTGACAGATCGGATAGGCGTATTGCATGTATGAAGCGCGTAGTGAGTTTGCAGTTTGCGCATGTTTACCAGTACGTTGTACAGCAATGCACCGAGTACACTTCAGCGGCTGAGCGCGCAGTTGTCTCTTCATAGTACGCGTACGCGCTGCCCTCCTGCTGAGCTGCTTTCCCGAGCGTGAATGACTAGTCAATCTTCTTGAAAAGTAAAGCAAGATGCCCTTAAAAAAGAGGTAAATTACTGGGGTGGTATTCTGAGACCATTTTATCTCTGTTGTAAGTCTGTTGTAGCAAATCGGTATTCTGAACACCGTTTTATCTCTGTTGTAACTTGTGTTGTAACTTCTGTTGTAACTTGTGTTTTATCTTGCGCTCTCGTTGCCTGCGCATACCATTGTCTTAGGGTGTGCGCACGCGCGTACAAGTGTGCGCAAACCTGAACACCCATTAGATTACACGGTATTCTGAAAACTGTTTTATCTTCTGTTGTAAGTCATGCTCCGTGTAAATCTATGCTTCTGAGATAAAACAGGGTGGAAGGTGTTTTAACTCTGTTGTAACTTTCGTTTTAACTTATGCTAGATAGTGAGATAATTCATTAACTCAACATTGCGGTACGCGATTTCAAAATAAAAAAAAAGATATACAAAAAATAAAAACAATGTATGTACAGAAAGGCAAAAGATAAAGCAGTTTGACAAAATGTAAACTCATTCCACAATAAAAAATTTGGTAACAGTAACATTGCAAGTACATTCGCGTAGCATAATATGCACATACAATAGATAAAAGCACAAACAAAGGAACAAAACGGTTACCGGCACCGTCGGCAGTTTGTTTCAAGCACGAAAACACAAACTCATAAATACAAAACTTCCTATATACCATGCCAAAGACCTTCTTTTAGAAAGTTTCCTCTGAATTATACTTAATTGATACTGGATATAAAAAAGTAAAAGTCATTTAACTTTATTTATGGTACCATTTTTGATCATTCATCTTTTAAAATATTAAACCTTTTTTTTTTTCTTTTTACGTGATCTCACTATCTTCACCATTAAGAATTCATTTTCAGTACCTTTGGGTGTTTCAAAAATATTTCGTAAGTGCTTGTTCTACGAGAAATTTGAAAAAGCTGACATCGGATATTACATTTTTCACAACATATTAAGAAGTTAATTAATCTTCTGAATGCTGTGAGTGCCCTTAATAAACAATTAATAGTTATAGCGTCATGATTTTCTATATCCCTCACAATCCTGTGCCAAAATAATGATAATGATAATATAGGTAGTAGTAATAATAATAACAATAATAACAAGGCATTACAAGGGCCTATGAAGCGTATAGTTCCCCATAAACCATGAAATTCGGATTCCTCTCACGAACGCCAAATATCTTATTATTCTTTAAACAAAATTTCAAGTAAAAAGACTCAATTTGAGATAGCTTTTCGAATCCCCGTACCGCACCAACTACACTCAAAACTGGAAAGAAGGCATAATGATCCAGTTTCTGTTGTAACTTTATTTTATCTCTGGCTCTCTTTACCTGCGCATGCCATTGTCCTATTTGTGCGCACGCCAGAGAATGAGCGCTTGTTAAAACGCGCAGAGTTAAGCAAGGCGCATTTGCCCAAGGGAGAAATCTTATTGGTTAAAACGTCTTAGATGCTACTTCTAACAAAAATTCCTATTGGATATGATTATTTGGGTGGGTGTGGCTATCAGGACTTACAACACCGTTAAAACGGTTCTCAGAATACCGATTTACGACTGTTTTAGCGGTGTTGTAACTCACAGACTTACAACAGAAGTTACAACAGAAGTTACAACATAGATAAAACGGTGTTCAGAATACCACCCCAGAATACCTGTAGTCGAATACTCTTAAATTCATTGGGAGGGATATAAAACAAATATACCAGGCCAATTTTTCGAGGCACCGGTTGAAACTATGTGCCTTCGGTGACTTCAGTAGCACTATTTTCTTCGGGGCTGCGCCCCTCAGAAAATAGTGCTACTGAAGTCACCTCATGCGCATAGTTTCAACCAGAGCCTCTCAGGCCTGGTATATTTGTATATTATAGAATGGGTAGCGAGAATCCTGCGATCTGATTGGTCGAGAACTATGTGTTCATTTATACTGGCCGCACGCTGAGTCACAGTGGTAAACATGTTATCGCGCACTTAGCAAGAGTACGCGTACTTGTAACAAAGGTTCGCGCACTAAAGCAAGCGTTCGCGCACTCAGCTTGGCCATGCATCCAGTAAAAACTTATGCATGGCTGGCCATGCATCCAGTAAAAACGGGAAGTACGGGTATGCATGCCCTTTACGGAAAGCCAAAAGGAAATGCATCCAGTAATTTTGTCATCGGGTAACACGATAGAAAACTGGGTTTTTGACAAGAAAATTACCCATTCTATAAATCAAATGACGCACATGTCTTTTCGTGCGTCAGTCGGAATATAGTGTGCATGCAGTAACTATGGAATTTAGCCTAAACCCACTCGGCTTCGCCGAGTGGGTTAAGCATTCCATAGTTACCTTATGCACACAATTCCGACTGACGCACTCAGACCTGTGCGTCATTTGTATATTGATAATAAGAATGATTCTTATTATTAATACTCTTTGCAGATTATCTGATGGTCAACTCTCCCGCTTTTACACGGCCGCTGATGAAACGCAAGTGGCTGCCGCCCTCTAGCGGTGAGCGGGGATAATCGAACCTGGGTCGGAAGCACTGAAATCCATAGTCTACTTCCAGTGATCAGACTAGACGTCTGACATGCAGGATTTTGTACACCTATAGGAATTTTTAAATTATAGGCCTTTTCAGCGCTCTTACTTTCAAATCATTACTTCTTTATGTAAATGAAAGTATACATTTCTGGAGTGAAAACTAGTCAAAGAATCCACTGTTATATCATATTTTCTCTAAAACTATGAGGGTATTTTTTCTCCTTAAGAAAATGGCAAGAATTTTTGTCAACTTTACATGTTCGCTGAAATGTTTGATTTTTGTAGTAAGCATGGCTATATAACCTCACTTGAAAATCATGCTACAATTCTTATAAGGCTTATCATATTTTGTTTTTAAGCAATTAAAAATAAAGGTTTGAGTTGACAGAAAAGGGTTTAAAACATATTTTTACGGGTACCTCTTGTAGGTTAAAATTTCGAATTTAGTTACAAAAGTTTCTTAGACACAATACACGTTTTTCTTTTAAAAGAAAAATATTTATATTAAGGAACAAAATAAACAAACCTTTAGCAGCTAATAATATCACAGCTTATCATCATGACTATAATTTTATACTTGTAATTCGATCATTTCCCGGATCATTCAGGGTACACAAGCACAACAGTGACTGCTATTCAACACTGCATTTACAGAACAGAGAGATGGGTTAGATATAAACTGGAATTCTGCTTATTTGGATTTTCATGATTGAAACAACAACAATAAAATCATGGCAATACACAATATTAATTCAGAGTTATACATTCTTAGGTTCTTTATTCAACAGAATACTTAACAAGTAGAGTGAATTATTTGACTAAGAACCGGCGTAGCAAGGGGGGGGGGGGGGATGGAGGCAGTCGCCCTCCCCCCCCCCCCCCTCCCAAAGATTTGGACCGGGGATTTGGAAGGCGGGGGGGGGGGGTGAAAAATAATTGTGTGTATAGGGCCCCGCTACTGTAAGCATGTGCATGACTAAGCCGCTCCCTTTCAACCTCTGATTAAGATTATAATTTTCACTCAAATTGTGCACCAGATCGTTAAATTTCAATTCTAAATAGCAAAATCTCTCCTGCGTGGGAGGGGGTATCCCCCTCTCACATCCTCCGCCGCTACACTTCGGCCTTTTTCCTGGCACATTTTGATTGACAGATTCAAAAATGTTTCTTTAAGTTTGTATCAGATCCATGACTTCAATTCTATCAAATAAAAAAGTTCCCTAATCCTCGTTTAATTTACCATTCCCCCGCCCGATCGCTGTAGGTTATCCATTCATTTAGACTCTGTGAGCACTTTGGGGATTGACAATCATTTTCCGAATAATTCCACAAAAAAAAGTGCGCATCATTCTATAATTCTATAATTTTTGAAGATTTTGAAGTACGGTCTCTGTCATAAAGTATACAAAATACCTTTTAAATGACATATCGGTCACTACATAATAAGGTTAATTTTTAAAGTTGTGGTCAAAAGAAGCAAATTTTTCTTATCATTCTCTTTATTTTTCTTGACCATTAATCGCAAATATCTCCATTTGGTAAATATGGACTTATCGGTTTTTGCAAACAAACTCTTCATTTCTTTTTCTTACTTTTTATAGAGAAAAATCCAACATTTCACCAAAAGTGTACTCCAGATCGCTGAATTTCAGGTCTAAAAATCCAAAATCTTCTAAGCGTGGGAGGCCCCTCTCCTACACCCTCGTACAGATATTTCAATTCTAAGTTCCCCTCCCCCAATCGTGAAAACGGATCGACTCCCATGTCCCTTCCATTCCCTTCGCCCTCTCGGTCACTCCGCTCTCTCGCGCAGATTTTTTTTTTTTTTTTTTATGTTTTGGTCCACTCCCATCAATTGTATAAACTGAACGATGCCCCTGGTAATGATTACTTTAATTGACTTAAATGAAGAAAATTTAGAAACGCAGAAGTTATCAGAAAATTATTACATACAAAGAAATGAATATCCATATTACATGTACTATTTCATTGATTCCATTTTCGCATTTTGCAGGGTGAGGCTATGTTTTAAAAAGTGAGGGTGTCAAAATCGTTCTTCAAAACGAAAACAAAAGAAAAGCGAAACAGCAACAAAAAGGTGTTGATATTTTTGACGTGCAATTTTCGGCCGAAAGTCGGCTGATAACCCTCCCATCTTATATTTCATGCCAAAAAAAAAAAAAATAAATAAATGTCGGGGATGCAAACATTCAATCCCTTTGTCCTCTGAAAAAAAAAAAAAAAAAAAAAAAAACCGGGGGCAGCTCCCCACCAAGCTCCCCAAGCCCCCCCCCCCCCCCCCACTCCATGGTCACACTTTGAACATTGAGAGTTTTCCAAATGCGACAAAATGTGTGCACCAGAACGTTTAACTGCAATTAGTCTTCCTCGTGTTGATAGGGGGTGGAATAAGGCTTATCCCCTCCCACATCCTCCTCCTTTGTCTCCTTCCACAAAGGCCTACTTGCTACACTTCTCTGATTGACAATTCAAGATATTCCAGCAAAAGTGTGCGCCAGATCGTTGATTTTCAGTTCAAATTAAAAAGCTCCCTCGAATATGGGAGACGTATCTTGCCACCTATACTCATTGCTTGGTCCCCTTCCTGGCAATTTCCGAATTTTTCACACACACAAAAAAAAATGTGCCCAGATCACTTTATTTCAATTCTTAAAACGCAAAATCTCCGTCGGATGTGGGAGGGGGCACCCCTTCCCACACCCTCCCCTATCTAGACTTTAACATACACAGTGATGATGCACACGCGGAATAAAAGCCAAATTTCGTGATTTAGGTTTTAACACTTCCTTGAAAAAAACCTTATTTACTTGCATCATTCATTAATTTTTTTTTCGGGAAAAATTGTAAGTATTTCATCAAAGGTTTATAATTTGCACCAGATCGCTGAATTTCAGGTCTGAAAATGCAAAATCATCCTGTTGGAGAAGATATTCCCCTCTCTTACACCCTCGTTTTCATTTTTTTTTTGTTTTTGGTTGAACGTGATATTCATCTAAATACAAGAAATTTATTTGTGATAACATTTTGGGGGCAAATTGTTCAATAATAGGCCTAATCTATATCAAAATACTGCTACCTTCTTAAGCCAGTGGGACCGTCTTAAATTGATAAAACACGCAAAAATGCATCAAATTGCACCGTTTACAACATCAAAGTGTAAAAAAGTTCTCACTCTGTGTGTGTGTGTGTGTGTGTGTGTGTGTGTGTGTGTGTGTGTGTGTGTGTGTGTGTGTGTTAGGGGGGGACATCCTCCTCCAATACCCTCCCCCTAACCTGGCTACGTCGGTGCTACTATATATAGGCTACTAAATATTATTGTATAATATAGTATAGGAACCTATATACATACAACCCAACTTGGAAACTTGTAAATCGAAATAATGATGAACCTGTTGATGGTTTGGTGTAGCTATTGGTGCAGATTAAAGGACAAGTTCACCTTCATAAACATAAGGATTGAGAAAATGCAACAATATTAGTAGAACACATCAGTGAAAGTTTGAGGAAAATTGGACAATCGATGCAAAAGTTATGAATTTTTTAAATTTTTGTGTTGGAACCGCTGGATGAGGACACTACGACAGCTTGTGAGTCATATGCGTACAACAGTATAAAGAAAATGTAAAAGAAATTTCAACATATTTTCACTTTTTTCTCATAATAAAAGAGCACTTGACTTGTCTCTTTCTAAAGGCAGGTGGAATAATATTACCCATAACATGTGTCGGTAAGGAGTCAGGGTAATGTGTACTTTTTTCAAAAGATGGAATTTTGTGAAATTCTCTTTATATTTTCCTTATATTGTTGTACGCATGTGACATCTAAGTTATTCATACACAGCAGTAGTCTTCTCATCCAGCGGGTACTGCACAAAAACTTCAAAAATTCATAACTTTTGAACGGATTGCCTGATTTTCCTCAAACTTTCAATGATGTGTTCAACTAATATTGCTACATTCTCTCAATCCTTATGTTTATGAAGGTGAACTTGTCCTTTAATGCACTGCACCAATTCCTATATTTATTCATGATTCTCTAGATCTACAGAAAATTCTTTCTTTATTTTCTTCAATAGCCTGTCTTTGGTCTCATACAAACATATCGCGAAAGTGCATGCTCATACAGGCACCTGCATAGTACATGGCCTGAAAACTTCACCCGCTGAAGTATATCCCCGCTGAACGCTAGTTGGCGCACTCCTCCCAGCGTTTCACTTTTCGACCGAGAGTTGGCCATCTATCTCTGGAGTGTACGATGATCATTGATGATGAGAAGCTAGACTAGCCAGAGAAGCTGCTGCTAGCTAAGCCCAGATCCTAGCAGGATGGTGAGTCGAGCCTATTGTAAAGTGATATTTAAAGCTGTATTTCGGGGTATTATAATGGCAATTAAGATTATTATTACCAGTGTATGTTCATTGTATAATGTTTGAGGGCGATGATGCTAAGCAATGCTTATTTTTAGGATATGATTTTAGCTGTCAGTTGCCGGCTCCTGCTGCAGCTAGGGTCCTACAGTGGGATTGTAGTTGCATTTCCACTAGGCCTAGTGTAGTATTTCATCCACAGTGACACGTCGCGCAGTGTACCGTATGTTGCATAGTTTTGTACGCGTAGTGTATGTATGTCGGCTGCAAGACGCTTGGGCGAAAGAAATTCGGTGGAATAATGTAGACCAAAGTTGATGGCAGGTTTGGCAAAAATAATGAGGTTTAGTGAACGTGTAAACTATTGGGATTGAAGGTATAAGGTTCATTGAAATGCTGTCGTGATCATGAGGGTGTAGGCGTGAGAAAATAAACGTGTAAATCTAATAAGGGGATTGTAAAGTAAGCCCCTGTTGATAGTGTATTAAAAGGTTGATTATTGCTTGGTAAGGGGTTGCCAGTACACTAGAATCTAGAGCGTAAATAGTTCTCTAGTAGGCCTAACACGTTAGGCCCTATGTTGTTTACAGGCTCAGCATGTGCAAGTTACAAAACACTACGTTCAGTTGATTTCATTGTGTCTTGATCAAAGCGAAATGAAACAAAAACGAAAATTATGCTTTACTGCAAGGGATGTGGTTTGACTATTATTTTAGACAGTAACATTACCTTTGTAGGATTTATTGTTATTGGGTTTATCGTGGGCGTAAAGGAAACTTTTAATTGTAATGTAGATCTACCGCCTACCGGTAAGTTCTCACAATCATTCATACGACATTGGGTCTGTAAAAAGTTAGTTTTATAGAGAAGAGAACAATTAAGAGATTACTATTTCACTTTGTTATTTCAATTTAAATGTCTAACGTTATTCATTCTCATTTCAGGACGGTGTCAGAATGTTAATGTTAACATCATGGAGTTTTGACGTGTTGCCGTACTTTCAAGAAGACCTCTCTGTTTGTTCGTGTCAGAGGCGTCGTTTGTGATCTATGAGATGTCGGTGCTAAACATCGACCTGAAGACACACGACACACTTGGAACACCAAACCTCAGATTATTGTGTGTGAATATGAAGATATTCGCAAATGAATGAATATGTTAAGCCTGCATTGGATTGCTGTAAAATGATATAGGGCCTATTCAAGTTTTGTGTGTGTGAATGGTTTTGTTTGGTTTCGAGTGTTGTGTTCATTTGTAGTTATTTACAAATAGTCGTGTGTATCAAACCATGTCATGCAATGACTTATTTAACTCATATTACAATTCAACCTTTTGGTTGCCAATCATGTGATTTTGATAAATGCCATTTATCTATCTATTTATCTTTTTATCTCATGTTATTACAGTGAGGCTGGTTGGTGGATCAACCCAAAATGAAGGCCGAGTTGAGATATCGTGTAACGGGCAGTGGGGCACGGTGTGTGACTATCTATGGGATATGAAAGACGCGCACGTGGTGTGCAGAGATCTCGGCTACTCATCGGCCTCAGCTAGTTATAGGTCATCGCACTTTGGGCAGGGATCTGGACCAATCTGGGTTTACGTGGCTTACTGTGATGGAACGGAAAACTCTCTGGTTTATTGCCTTCGTAGGCCATGGGGATGTCATTGGACCAGCTGTACTCACAGTAGAGACGCCGGAGTGAGGTGTGAAGGAGACCGTAAGTTTGATTCATTTATTCACACATTTCATAATGTACTGAGTAACTCAGGCCAAGTTACAGAAATGAAAATAATAATATAAAAATCTAAGATGAAAAAAAAAAATGATTTAAGATTGAATTAAAGAAGTCTCTCGCTCGAGTTTTGCTTCTTTCTTCATCTCTCTCCCTCTCTCTCTCTCTCTCTCTCTCTTTATCTTAAGCCAATTCATACAGTGTTGTATGTACAAGCTTGTACGTCTAAATCAATGCACAATCTAGCGGGAGGCACAGTGATTGTGTAGTGTGGTTTGCATCGCCACACAAATTTGAAACGAAAGTCCCTACAACTGAGTCTACAAAGTCTGGTAAAAGTTGAATATTTGTTGTTAATTTTTTCACTTTTAGACTCATTTAGAAATGACTGTACTACGCTGCCGTGTACGTGTACACTACCATACCGCGGCCAATTGTTCGAGTGCAGCGCAGAGTTTAAATTCAAACCATCGAATTATTTCGAAATGGGTAAAAGTGTCTTAACAGTAAATATTCAACTTTTGCCAGACTTTGACGAGATTCAGACAATCTGTTTTAGGTTGTGAAATATTGAGGGCGAGTTTGTAAATGTATAAATATCACAATACGAGGCGATACGAAACTAGAACTTGTCCTACTTACAAGTAAAAGAATGATCGCCCGGCCCAGCGCGATGTCGGGCACGAGTCCTAGGGTATAGTAGGACCTATACTATTATGAAAATCTTCTCTTTTTTTCCATAATTCTAAGTCAGACAGTTCAGAAGTGCCTATGAAAGACAGAATTGGTATTCTGAAATTGTTCCCTGGAAAAAATTAGGACATCCTTATTCCCGCCCACTGCATTTTCTAATATTAAAGCAAATAAAATTACAAATTAGGTGATACGCTATCAGCGTATCACCTATTGTGATTGTCAAAATCTCTCTTTATTTTTTTTTATTCTTCTTTCTTTCTGGACAATTTTGTGTCGTCAATATCTCAAGAATGACATTACGAAATAACATGACATTTTCAGTCAACATGTCTCATGACAAAATCTAGCCACAATAAGGTTTTCATTACAGTAACATATCTATGACGTCATCTAGGCGCCATTTTGTGATTTTCGGACCTTGTCACATGATCGATCATAACTTCATAACTAGATGTCATTTCTGTATCATTTTCGGTGGACATGAAGTTCAGGTCACGCTCTATCTTACTTTTTAACGCTAGTTACAAAGGTCATCATTATGCGCGCGTAAGCGCGCGTCAAAATTTTAAAAGGCTCAAAACGACTTCCCAATGGGAAATCTCGAAGTTTCAGACAATTTTAAGCGTTTCAAACATTTTCTCGCGTGCGCGTCCGTCCGCGCAATTTCGCGCGCAGAGCCGGTAAGCAACATGAAAATGCATTTTTTTTTGACTGATTTGGATTCCTGATACTTTGAGTAACAATATCCATTGAGTTCCGATCGATTTCGACCTGTAACAAAGGAATGCACTGGCGTCAAAGTTGAATTTCCGCGTGCGCGTCTTTCTGCAAATATAGTGAAAAAATATGTCTTTGTTTATTTCGCCATAGCTCTTTAAATCGTCCGTCGACCCTATATTTCTATTGCATATTACAAAAGTATATGAATTGTAAATAACATTCCAAGTATCAATATTGCCAGGAAAACGCGATGACGTCATCATATCGTCATTTTAAATAAAAAAAGTGGAATTGATTTTTTTGAGGTACTGTTTCTGACATTCATTTGCTCGTATCTCTGTTGTTTAGGCTCAATATTATCCCAAATTCAGATATGTTGTACTTTGAACATTTGCCTCTCAAGTCCACATAATGGTTTTGAAATATGATGACGTCATCATACTAGAAATTGTGATTAAAGGTAAAGACTCAAAATTGGACAGGTTTACGTGTTATGTCTATGGGAGGTGATTTTTTTTAGAACCATGCATTCACTTGACAACGTTTAAGCACCTTTACCTCAGCTGATTTTGCTTCATTTCCTCTGAAACTTAAGTATGTTGTAGCTCAGACAATAAGCTGCAGTCATCATGCATTTTATATTTTCAAATCTCCTCATCAGGTCGACAATTTTGTAGTTAAAGACTGAAAATGAGAACGCAATCTGTACGGAACGATTCCCGATTGTTCTTTGCAACTGTATATTGGTCGAATCCACGCGGCCACTTGTGGGAAGTTGAATAGCGCCATCTCAATCAGCAGTGTCACGATAGTATTATCATATATTTAAGTTTCTCATGGGATCTTCAGGATAGCCGTGTGGCGTAATCGCTTAGCGCGCTGGGTGTTAATAACTCCATACCCGGACGGCGAGAAGTTCGACTCCCGCAGGAGTTTTCTCTTTCTTTCTTTTTCTTTTTTTTTCGGCAGTTCAGCTTTACTCCGATGTCATTTATCGTATTATTTTATCAAGTATACGTAACCCGTGAACACGGCTGCTCTATTTCCCTTGTTTTGTATTGGAGATTTGGAGATTGGGTTTGCTTCATTAATTTTGTCACACTTAATGTTGTAAATTGCCCCTTGTTACAGTGTCCCGCTTGCCACCTTCCGTTTGCTCGTTCCTTTTCTCTTCATTGGTTCTTGTTATATTGTAACAGGATAGGTAGGAACATGTACGTTTAGATAACTGGCAGGAATGGGAGCTGATATGATTAACTCTTGTCCAGGTGTATGGCGTCTCGCTCATCTCTTTGAAATTCCAGGTTGTTATTGTTTGACCCAATATCGGAGTTGTATACAGGTATTATGTTGCTATAGAGGTATCTTGTGCCACATGAATGGAAGGCATCACTGTTTAGTAGTAGTAATGAACTTTTTCATGTTGTAAATGATATAAAGATATGAATTTCACATCCAATCTTCGGGACAGCCGTGTGGCCTTATAGTCGCTTAGCGCGCTGCATGGTCATTATGCACTACCTTAGGACGAGATGTTCGGGACCCGCAGGACGCTATTATTTTTTTTCTCTCTCTTTCTTTGTTTTTCTTTTGGCAGTTCAGCTTCATTCCGATGTCATTACCCCACGACACACAGTCACTCAAGTTCCTTTTTTTTTTTGTCGGAGGCTGGAGGTTGGATTTGCTTCATTTATCATACGTAATGTTGTAAATTGCCCTTGGTATACAGTGCCCCGCTTGCCACCTTTCGTTTTCTCTTTCCTTTTCTCTACGTTTGTTCCTGTTTTACACTGCACAAGACAGGTCGGAAAATAATTTACATAACTCAACTGGAGCAGGAATGGCAACTGAATAAATTAACTCTAGGCCAGGTGTATGGCGTCTCGCTCGTCTCTTTGAAATTCCAGGTTGTTATTGTTTGACCCAATAACGGAATTGTAGACAGGTTTTATGTTGCTATAGAGGTATCTTGTGCCACATGAGTAGAAGGCATCACTGTTTAGTAGTAGTAATGAACTTTTTCATGTCCCTCCATGTCAATTATAGTGTGTTCAAAGGGGTTGTGTGTCTATCTGCCGAAGAAAAGGAAAACCTTATTTTCGTCATTGCTATTTCTCTATACGTAACCGTAGGTGATGAGTGTTGTTGGTATCTGAGCAGTGAATAACACAGCATCAGGCTAAAATCCCCCTTAGTTATACGCGCTAAGCGTTCAATTTGATATATCTTTATTTATGTAGTCAATCACTGCTAATGGAGTTACAGAATTATGTTATGACAGCTTTCACTGAAAGTTTGTAAAGCAAAGTTTATGGACAAGGCAAGCAATTGTACATGAATAATACCAATGATTTCAGAGGGAAATTATGGTATACCTAAATGTAAGGGTATCATTGCTTTGGAATTGCTGAGACAATAATTATCTTGGCACGAGGGCTTCCACTTCTGATAACTGATCCCTTTAAAGATGTGTCGGTCACGGGTGATCATCGTGATTCATCTTTCACGTAGAAGCTTCCGTTCCACACTCTTAGTTCGAGAAGACTTACCATCATACTTCAAATTATGATTAAAGGTAAAGACTCAAAATCAGACAAGTTGACGTGTTATGTCTAAGGGAGGTGATTTTTTTTTTTAAACCATGCATTGACTTGACAACGTTTAAGCACCTTTATTTCAGCTGATTTTGCTCCATTTCCTCTGAAACTTAAGTATGTGGTAGCTCAGACAATAAGCTGCAGTAATCATGCATTTTATTTTTTTCAAATCTCCTCATCAGGTTGATAATTTTGCAGCTAAAAACTGAAAATGAGAATGGAATGTGGACCAAACGATTCCTGAATCATCTTTCACATATAAGCTTACGTTCCTCATATTTTCTCGTCAAGACGTACATGGCCGAGAGGGTAAAGGCGACGTCACAAGAGACGTGAGGTTGCATACGTACGGGTTCGAACCCCATAAGAGCACGAAACAATTAAAATGCTTACATCTTTTGCTTTTTTTCTTTTATGGAGTATTCACCTTCGTCCATGTAGAAATCACGTTTTCATGTAAACGTACACACACACACAGGTACACACACACACACACACACACATACAATATCCCTTTGTTTTGTGCTGGAGACCACATTGCTTTGACTGTCAACTTGGACTTGAAATTACAAATGTTAAAGTGAAGATGACTCTTAAAAGACCGCATGGCCATGTTTGATTTTCTTTTACAATATAAAGACCTATTGGTAAATACTCATTCACATATCCTTTCCAATCAACTTACTTGGACACGCCGACACCACACGAAATTTTCAATTGGTTGCATGACAGAAACAATTCCATCTGAATTATGTAGGACTGTATAAAGAATTGGACTTCACGAATATTTCTCAATATTACTTCAAGTCGCTACTTAACATTATTTTCGTTGTCGATCACTGAAAATGAGAATGGAATCTGGTCGAAACGATTCCCGATTTATCTTTGCAACTGTATATTGATCGAATCTACGCGGCCACTCGTGGGAAGTTGAATAGCGCTATCAGTCACTTGACGTATATCGCCAATAAACTGAATATCAATGTAAATTTGTGTTGTGTATAGCATCCATAGATAGATTTAAGTTTCGCAGAAGATCTTCGGATCTTCCGTGAGGCAGAATCGCTTAGCACGCTGCGTGTTTATAATGCCCGACCGGAAGGAGAGAAGTTAATCGAGTCCCGCAGGACTTTTTCCTTTTATTTCTTTTTTCTTTTTTTTCTGCAGTTCAGCTTCACTCTGATGTCATGAACACAGCTACTCTATTTCCCTTGTTTTGTATTGGAGTTTGGAGGTTGGGTTTGCTTCTTTAATTTTGTCACACGTTATGTTGTAAATTGCCCCTTGAAACAGTACCCCGCTTGCCACCATTCGTTTTCTCTTTCCTTTTCTCTTCATTTGTTCTTGTTATACTGTAGTAGGATATTTAGGAACGTGTACGTTTACATAACTAACAGGAATGGGAACTGAATTAATTAACTCTAGTCCAGGACAGGTGCATGGCGTCTCGCTTTGTATCTCTCTGGAATTCCAGGTTGTCGGTTATTGTTTGACCAAATAACGGAGTTAAAGACAGGCAGGGAAGGAAGTGACTTGATATTGCTTCATAATGAGGAATTTCGGGCAACACCTTTCCAAGTGTAGTGATTATGACGGGGTTCTCTGTCGTTTATTTTCGTCATGGCTGTTTCACTAGTTTAGCCATAGGTGATATTATGTTGTTGGCATCTGGGAGAATAGAACAGATGAGTACCAAACTGGAATACCCTATAAGCAATGTGGTAAGCGTTCAATTTTTTGCATTATCTTTCTTCTTTAAAGTCAATCACTACTGATCGAAATACACAATATAATATGACACGTTCCATGGGTAGTTTAGGAAAAGGGAGTTAATGCACGATGCAATGATAAATGTGCTACCATTGATTTTAGAGACGTCATTGTGGTGTGGTACTGGTGATGGTAAGGGAACCATAGATTGCTTTTAAAGTAATGAGACAATCATTGGACCTTTGCATCAAGACCGTATTCCCATCTAGAATATAATGCATGTTCGTGCGGCGTTTTTTTTTTTTTTAAATCCTGACGTGGACATTTTCTTTTTCTTGTTTTTAATTTAAGAATGTTATATCTAAATTTGTTTCTTTCCCCTAACATGTTTTTTGGTTGAATATAAAGTTGGACGTTCCGTGACCGAGCAGCGATTTAGTTACAGTTTCAATGCATCTTGTTTACCATCTTCTCTGACATCAAATTGATGGTTTTTATATTTGACATTGTCTGTCTATTTGCCTGTTTATGCTCATAAAACACTGCTATAACAACTAATTTGCTTCACTTGTCACACGCAATGATATGGATTGCAGTTGTGCATGCAGTTTTACTTCCGCCACCTTTCGTTTTTCTCTCCCCTTTTCCCTCACTTTGGTTTTGTTATACTGCAGATGGGAATGATTACAATAACATAACCCAACTTGAAGTAGGAATGAGAACTGAATAGATTAACTCTAGGCCAGGTGTATATAGCGTCTCGCTCATCTCTTTGAAATTTCAGGTTGTCATTGTTCGATCAACGGAGTTGAAGACAGGCTTTATGTTGCTATAGAGGTATCTCGCGCCACATGAATGGAATGCATACGCTGTTTAGTATTAGTAATGAATTTTTTCATGTCCATCCCTGCCAATAAAAGTGAAGTGTGTTTGACGGGGTTCTGTGTCATTCTGCCTATGAGAAAGCAAAGTTTTATTTTCGCCATGGCTGTTTCTCTATGCGTGGCCGTGGGTGATGGGTGTTGTTGGCATCTGGGCAGAAAAGAACCGAGTATCATGCTATAATACCCCCCCCCCCCCCCCCCGTTAGGTTCTAAGCGTTCAATACGGTGATATATCTCTCTTCTTTATAATGTCAATCACTGCTGATGGAATTACAGAATTATGTTATGACACGTTTCACTCAAAGCTTAAAAAACAAAGTTTATGCACGATACAAGTAATGGTGCATGAGTCCTATAGGCCATTGATTTTAGATGAGAAATTATGATATGCCTATAGTAGTGGTGTCATTGATTAGGAATTAATGACACGATTAAGCACTCCTTCCACTTCTAACTGTCCCCTTTGAATGTGTGTCGATCACGTGAGATCGTCATAAATTATCATTCACGTATAAGCTTACGTTCAAAGTGTACTCTTAGTTGGAGGAGACCTATAGTTACATGGTTAAAGGCGATGTCTCTTTCGCTGGAGCCGTACGTTTGGCCCGTTTTTCTTTTGCCCTTTTCTCTTTAATTGAGGCATCACTTTCGTCCAGGATAAATCACATTCTCATGTAAACAGACTCACTTGCTCAATATCCCTTGTTTTGTATCGGAGGCTTCATTGGTTTTACTGCTGGTAAATCTCACAGGCTTGTATATAGCTGTAAGAGCTCTCTGAAAGAATCATTATGATAGCAAGATTAGAGGGAGTCATAATGGTCAAAGGTCATGTTTTAAAAGGCCACTGTTAAAGCCAAGATGGTTATAAACACTTAATTGTCATGTTTTATTTGTACGTGTCGAGGATCACTTGGACCCCGTTTACAGTGCGAGGCTCGGCCGCGGCTCGGCCGCGCCGAGCCCACCTTCATTTCGGTGTAAATGCGCAAAAGGCCCAATGCGGGGCCAAAATTGGCCTCGCATTAGGCCACAAAAGGCCCAATGCGGGGCCAAAATTGGCCTCGCATTAGGCCACGCTCTGGAGGTGGTCTCGGCCGCGGCCGAGCCGCGGTCGCGCCCGGCCTTTTTCTCAGTGTATTAAACGCAAACTGGGCTAAATGCGCGGCCAATTTTAGTCTGGTTTCCAAACCCTAGCCTGTACTATTTCGCTATTCAGGATATTAACCACTTTGTCCTGCAAAGGATTTTCTCCTTCGGCAAAGGCCTTTGCCCGAACGGCAACTTTGTCGCCACGGAATTCAGTTGGCAAAGGATCTGAAAACCAGACAATACCAAATTGCGTTTGTTTACAAGTAGAGCGCCACTACGACAAAATATTGAAAGGTTTGAATCAAAAGCGCGGCCGAGCCCGGCAGTGTAAACGGACTAACTTGCGGGGTTCGGCCTCGCAATTGAGTTTGGCCGCGGCCGCGGCAAATGTGATCTGAATAATGTAGGCCTAAAAAAGTTCAACTAAGTATCTCATTATAACTTCAAGGTGCTATATTACATTCTTTTCTTTGTCGATCACGGATGACCGACATCTGATGACCCCCAGCGTATCACCTAACTCGTCTTCAGTGTGACGAGTTTCATATCTCGTTTTGTTTGGTATTATGCAAAATTAACCAGTGCGATAACATCCTTACGAAATTATGACGTCTGGTTAAAAACACATGTTTGTATTCACCCGTGATACAGTTTTGAAAATGTACTACTTGCAAAGAAAGAAATATCAAAAGAAAATCGCAGAAATTGTGGAGTGTTGTTGTTGTTTTTTTTTTAACAAAAATAAATTAGTCAGTGTATTATACATAAGCTACACGCGTGTGGTACATTGACGGTATGTGGCCGGCAGCTGGCGCGCCGGCTGGATACATCCAGTTAGCTACACGATCGACCAGCGGGCCGGGGCCCGAGGGCAGCGTGGCGGCCAGCGCTACCATCTACGCCTGTTTGCTGTGCGTATGTACAGTAACAAGCGAACGCTATTGAACCTACGCGGATAATTCTTTCAGAGAATATGTACACACATCAATACTTAGTTTAGGCATACATTCATGTATAGCTATCAAGTAATGTATATATATAAAAAAAGAAGGATCTGTACATTTAAGATTTAGAGAACACATTGGCAAAGAGTTGTTTGCCTTGCATTTATCAAAGCTCAGTTCATGCATTTTGAGCAGCCTGAGAATAACACTTAATGTTACTAAAAAAAACCAAACTCCATAAAACATGTTGGCCAACACATTAACACCATTTAAACACAAATTCACCGAATAGGACCTGCCGGTCTACACAACCGAATACGTAACTACATGTATTTGTTTTGTCAGTAGAAAAAGAAAAAGAAAAAACTTTCGTGGCAAACAATCATATGACAAGAACATTTGAACAAAAGATGAATGAATAACCAAAATGAATTGAATAATAAACAGGAACACTTTTAAACGATGATTCACCTGTACAGTTTATTCATATGAACGTAGTTAATAGTTTTTATATTTGAAATAACCAGAGAGCAAAACTGAATAATACGTTAACTTGTTATTCGGCGAAATCAAAGGTCTGGCATGATGTTTTGCCTTTATTTATTCGCTGTTCCTTTAATTAGTATATTAACGGAATTTAGGACAGGGTAAAGGCTCTCCTAATAGCTTTTCTTAAATCATTTCCAATTAAGTGCATTCTAGAATATAACAATTTCCTCCAAGGTCAGAAATTATCTTCTTCCTAGATAGCATACTCATTAGAATATTTTCCCATTTCTTCCTATCTGTAGGCAAATTTGATAGGAAATAAAAGTTATGAAAAAGGTTAGGAATAAAGTAAGACAGATTTTCAGAATACGGTGTACTTTTTTTTTGGAAAAATTCCTGATTTTAGAATAGGGAGAAAATCTTACCAAGAATGTTTTCAGAATACGACTACCAGTACATAACATTTTGAAACCAAGCTACCCTGGCTCATACGAGTGTGTTAAGACAACTTGTTCTTTCATGACGTACGTGGTGATGCTTTCTCAACCGCATGAACCTCAGAAGTTCGACCTGTTTTGCTTGAAGCATGTGTCATTGTAAAATTTGTTCATCACTAAAAGAACAATAAAACAACCAACTAAACTATCCGGCGAGAATTAATGCGAACATATTGAATGCGTAGCTGTCATACACGCGCACTTGCTGTAAACCTAAACGTGTGGCGGGTAGCTGCGCTGTTCTATTATTCCGACCGAAAGCTATTTCCACCGAAAACCGTCTTAAAAAATCAACAGGATTGAGAAATGTTTGGTTTTGCAAATGCGGAAAATGATTTCACGCCATGCTTCCCTTCCTCTTTCTCTTTCGTCCTTAATCGAAAGCTCGATAATAGGCATTAATTGACAAACCTTCTGACGATTATCTATGTACAAATACAAAGTAAATCTTCCAATGTTATTAAAATTCTTTTCGGTTTGTTGGTTTCTTTCCCACTCTGTTCCTCATGTATTAAAGGAATCGATAATGCTGTCAACGAGTCTGCTAGTTCTGGTCTCGCCTACCGTATCAATCGTTTTACATATTATAATGTTCGTAGCGAACTGACGTTCGCTCCAACCGCAGCTGACAATGGGGGCATACTTCAGTGTCATCTCATCGGCAGTGAACGGTCCCGAACCTTGGAAGTTCAGCGTAAGTAATTTAATTTAATTCAATATCTGATCTACTAGGATCTGCGCGTAAGTCCAAATGATATCATGTTTGTTCGGTTCTCTCGGAGTATTGTTGAAAGCTATGCAGGTTTGCCAGGCATGCGATGATTATGACATTACATAACTTTCCTGAGAAGATAATAATATGCATATGATGCAATTATTAAGAATGTCCTTGATCCCAGAAATGTTAAGTAGCAAGCCCTCTCCCCCCCCCCCCAAAAAAAAAAATACCTATGGTTATTTTTATGATGTAAAATTAAAGATTGTTGGTGTTCAGAACGAACTTGCTGCAGTTTAGTGCAGGACACACGAGGCGCCAAAATTATATTATCTGTTCGTTAGGCAACATGCATGGAAGCTTTGTCGATTTTTGGGAAATAATTGTACGTGTCTATGGCTGCGTTTATGAACTTTCCCCTGTTTAGACGGCTTTCAAAAGCCCTTTCCATAGCCCTTTCCAAAGCCCTTTCCAAAGCCCTTTCCAAAGCCCTGTACTATTAATGTGACGCTTGCTTTCTAAGAAGGGACGGCGAAAAGCAATTACATGTACCATCATAAAGACATATATATCTTCCTTTGAGAGTGACGAGTCATGATGCAATGCCACATGAATCAATTGTCTTCCTATCTGTGAGGCAGCTCCAGTTTAGCACATACTTCAAACATTTCTTAGTGGCGGCATGAGACTTTGTCTGCGTTTATCAACTTTCTCCTGTTTAAACGGCTTTCAAAAGCTCTTTCCAAAGCCCTTTCCAAAGCCCTTTCCAAAGCCCTTTCCAAAGCCCTTTAGAAACGGCTTCCAAAATAGTTGCGTTTATCAACTCTCTTCGCGAACACGATAACTGGAATGTCACTGCACAGCTGCATTGCCCAATTCGACCCGAGGAGAAGAGGTCACATAAGGCGCGCATCGTTCGTAACTGCAGTACAATACTACAAAGCCGTTTCAAAACACCTTTGCGTTTATCAACTTCAAAAGGCTTTTACAAACAGGTTTCTGAAAACCTGTTTAGGAAACCTGTTTGGAAAGCCACAAATTTGCGGCTTTCGAAAAGGCTTTCCGAAAGGGCTTTCAAAACAGCTTTGCGTTTATCAACTCGTAAAAATTCCTTGAAAGCTGTTTGGAAAACCTGTTTCTGCCGAGAAAAGGAGAGTTGATAAACGCACCCTTTCGAAAAGGATTTCCGAAAGGGCTTTCAAAACAGCTTTGCGTTTATCAGCTCGTAAAAATTCCTTGAAAGCTGTTTGGAAAACCTGTTTCTGCCGAGAAAAGGAGTTGATAAACGCACCCTATGATGAGCAGATTTTACGTACATGCTTTAAAAGCTATATCAATTCTTGCCGATGACAATTTAATGGATAATTTCTGGATTAACTTTAAAAAGCAGATAACATTGGATCATACTTTTTGATTATTCAATGTACTGAATTCTATCAACATCGTTGAATGAAATATGAGGATGAATTTTATCATCCGTCTACCTCTAACTCTCGTCGTCTCGACAGACCGTCCAGCAGACAATATCATCTTGATCAAGATCGTTGACAACGAGGACGGACAAGAAATTAATGGCCTCAGGATCACATGTGACGTCGACCCACGTGACCAACCATTTCCACCAGTGGGAATAACGAGATTGCAGTGAATGACGTCATCGAGTCAGCTTCAAGCTCCCCTTCCTTGATCCTTGAGTCCATTCCGAGTGAATGCGTTGAAATCTCCTGCACCGGTATCAACGACATCGGAAGGACGAACGCTACAAAGATTTACTGTCCAAGACGCAACCGTAAGACAATAAAACGTTCCATGATATCGTAATTTTTAAATCCCAAAGCTTTTGTGATTAGTACAAGGAAAAATCAATTTCACTTCATTATTACACGTTTTTCTCTCCAAATGCAATTGACATGAAGCCATTTTTTTTTTTTTTTATGTAAGGATTGACAATATACCAAACTCGTTAGTACTAGCTTTATTGCTGGTAATTGCACGTTGATCCGCTAGTATTATATACTAGTAGTCTGTACATTACTTGTGTCCATTCATGCAAGTGCTAATGACTATGAATAAAGAAATCCAGGCAAGCAGGCTTATGGGTCTTATCACTATAAGATTTTTATATTAATATCTTTCTTCATACCCCGAACAAGTCTGTTTTCAATTGGCAGTAGCAAATTTGTTCACGTGAACACAAGGGCTATGGTTGTAGAGTAGGTTGTTGTACTTGATTTTTATACAAGGAAAGTTTAAATTTTAAGATTCAAATGTTTCCCGGGAGTGTTAAGGTGTTAATTACTGTTAATTAATGTTTTTGGATAAACAATGCAAATTTTGTAAACATAATAATTCTATGAGCATCGTCAACCAAACTCGTCAGTGTCTGACCCGTTAAGGGAATACAATGAGGATTCTCCTTCAACCGTTCAATGGACTTTGTTCACCTTTGACCCCTTGATTTTGTTCAACAAGGATGTTCATGATTTGGGGAGAATGCAAAGTACCTGACAAATAAAGACACAGTAAAAAAAAAAGAAAAAGAAAAAAGAAAACCACCATCAATAACAAAACAAACATATTATGTATATGTGTGTGTTTTTGTAATTCTTAGGTCACGCGCCTCCAGCGAGTGACATCCTCTCCATCGAGACCCAGGAGATCAATGGAGAAGGAAACCAGGTCATTCTCGTTATCACGTGTCACATTAGTCCCGAGGACCAGCCCGCCCCACACCTTCACTATTACACCATCGCAGTCGACAACACCACGCTCTCCTCGTCCAGCATCGCCTCGGCTCTCTTCAGACCACGCCCACACAACAGGTGCATCAATATCACGTGCTCGGGGACGAACGGGATTGGTTGGACCTACACCAGGCTCGAGTATTGCTTGGAGAGAGGTTAATCTACTTTTGATGTAATGATTTCATTCGCCTCTGGACTTTGATAGAGCAAGCGTAAAAATGTGTAATGTGAAACACTACATAATGTGGATGATAGTGTAATGTAACGGGTGGTGTTACATTTGGAATGTTATTATGAAGCAGAAATGAAGGAGCTCAGGTACAGTTTTGGTACTTTTCATCGATGCAAAGTGTTTGTTCACAATCGTTCAGAAATATCATGATGAAGTTCAATGACAAGTTAAATGACGAGTATGTACATCAGAGTAAAATATAGAAGTATCAAGATGCAGGAGAGAGAGCAATATCAAGTATAGGTTGACTCTCTGGTGTCGAAATCATGATCTCCCTTGGGGCCTTGGAAAGAACACCAAACTTGGAAATGTTCAATGGGTAATGGGTGAGAATTTTGGTAAGACAACCAATCAAAAATGGGATAACTAAAAAGAGTACCAAAGGGGTTGTCCTAAGGGGTGATGTTTGACCAATTAAAAGAGGGGGATTCTTTTGTGGAGGAGGAAGTATTATAAGATAAGTGGCAGACAAAGAGTCTGATGGTTCACAAGGTGTGTGTATATAATATTTGGGTAATTAAACCAGGGACAAAGAAGGGTTGTTACAAGGGTGATTGAATGACTCCTTGTTGTAAACCTCAAACAATGGTAATAAACGACAGGAAATTAATAGTAAATAATCTTGGTGTTATATTCTGAGGTGAGTTTACAAAAACAAGGGAATTTAAGTTGAGTTGTTAATGAACAGGAAGTTATCCCCAAAACATCCTAAATATACATTACAATAGCTCTAATTTTGTCTAATATTTAACTCTCACCTTCATCCCTACATGCTAGATGATATATTTCTTCAATATTCCTATCACATTCAAATGTATACCTCAAGAATTTAATCAAACTAATTCAATTTACTTTCGAGACTTTGTGTCATTTTCACTCTTGTTTTGAATATTATTGTTATATGTTCTTGAAATGACAATGTACGACGTAGATAAAGTGTAAGAAAAGACGTGTGTGCAAAATGGTCTGGGCCTTGTTCGTTTACCTTCGATTATCCCATTAATTGTGCTCTGTCAAAACATTACGGTCATTATTTTGGTTTGGCCATACAGGTCCCATTGCTTGTCTACATCGCGGAGCTCTTCAGAAGTCGTCGACCACGTACGCCTTGCTCTTCACAACGTTGTTCATGTCGGTGATGACCTATGTAATCGTGGTGATGAAAAGAAGAAAAATTATCATCCTCTGAAGAGGTACTATAGACTTCCTTTTCTACTACATTTTCTTCCTCTCATTTTTTTTTTCCTTACCGGTACTTTTTCTTTCTCTTTTTCTATCCTGCCTCCTACACCCCCTTGAAGTGCTCCAAAATCTTTTTACTCTTTTACCTCTTTGCCTCAATCTTCTTCTTCCCGCTCTTTTCTTGCCTATTCAATTCATTCTTATTCATCGTTGGCATCTTCCTCCTCTTCTCCTTCGGATCTTTGGTATTTAGCCTTTTAAATTCCCATATTGCCAGTCATAAGATGCATGGAAGTAATTGCAAAGGAGAGCTAAGGGCGGCAGGTTATATAATTTCAAAGCTTTATCTAATACTGACTGGACGCGTGAATGAGAGAAATACGTCTCCATCTTGTACTCATCCTCCGTGACCGGTTTCTATCAAAGTGTAGAGTAGCAACACTATTTTGAGACAACGGCCTTGGAAACGATTCCCTCGTAACAATAACCAAGAATAACTGAGCTTTCTATTTCAATGCAATTTTTCAAAGCGTTTTGTGCGGTTTGCTGATGTAGTAATGATCACATGCAAACATAAAAACCTAATTTGTATAGCCTCTTGAGGCTTTACCTGTAAAATTATCTGAACGCTTTAAATGATAGAGGCTTTTTCCTATATTCAGATGTGTCCGTCTAATGTCCTAACCTTCAAATTGTTTCTGTCCTTATCTTGTGTATTTGTCTTATAGATGGAGAGCATAAACTGGAGTCGTGGTCTCATATTCATGTTTGCCATTTCGTTCGACAAAGAAAATTCCCCACTGACGGATGTGACAGGAGTGTAGTTCGTAGAGTCTTAGATCCATATTTCAGTCGAGATCCTACACTATTTAAACACTAAAACGGATGGAATACATATAGCCATAATGTACAAAGAGGTGGAACTTATGCAGCGAATTTGACTATTGTGTCCTACAATTACAGGGGCGGATCTAGGGAGGACCACAACCGGCGCACGCCCCCCCCCCCCTTTATTTTTTGTTGAAACAAAAGAAATAAAAAGAAAAAAATGGGGGGAGGGGTGCATGCGCCCCCCCCTTTATTTTTGTAAACACGTCCCCTCTTTACGAAATTCCTGGATCCGCCCCTGAATTACATAATGGTATACTTTGTTTATTAAACCCTAACTGCACTGGGGGGGGGGGGGACTGGGAAGCCCCCCCCCCCCCCCCTCCATACTTTTGGCGATTGCATCGCGACCGTTGGGAATTTCGGATTCTCGCTTCATGACTTTTTCCCCTGAAGTCTTGCGCACATTTTGGTACCACTCGATTGTCCATATCGGACCTACCTAGGGGCCAATTAGTGTGCCCATGTCATTAAAACGGCTAATTGCTGCATATATTTGTGTACAGTTACATACTGTCAATAGACCATGGCTTGCATTACTTTATAAATTTTGCTCAGGAATTGGTTTTCCACTTGGTTCATGCTTCTATATTGTTCTGAAATAAATTGGGCAAAGTTTAGAAACAATGATATACATAAGGAATATCAAACAATAGAAAACATAAGAAATAAAAACAATACAAAACATAACAAAAAGTTGTTTTTTTTTTCTCGTTTTTTTTTTCTCTCTCTCTGAGGGGGAAATTGAGTTTTTATCGACATAGATGATTCAAATAACTCTTATCCTTCCGCATGATTTACTGGGCACTCTTAGAAAACAATAAAATACATAACAAATGTAAACAGTAAAAACAGAAGAAATAAAAACATTGGAAAAACAAAAGAATTACAGTGATATTTTCACTTTTTGAGACAAAAAACATGATTCTGTAAAGTTAATTTCAATTATGGCAAATAACTTTTAAATTTTTCTCACATTTCTATACTTTTTGTATTCATTGATTTTTCTTATATTTTACACGCAAAATCACATATTTTATAAGCTAATTTCTATTTTAAAAATCATCAATTTACATAAATTTGCATGAATTAAACTTCAAGTTTACAATATCAGGGACATTAGAATACAGTTGAAAAGTATGGTAGTGCCCATGGGTCCTGTAAAAGGATAATTTTACTTCCAGTTTCATTTTGATACGTCATACATTTCAAAAGTATGCAAAAATTCATAAGTATTAAATTTGCATATTAATAGTTTATGCAAATCTGCTGTAATTATAAAAATAGATAAGAATTGATTTATTTCACATTTGGGAAACATTATTCTTCATTATTACACAGTTTTCATGTAATTTTGTACCTGTTTAGGCTGAAATTATGAAAATATCCCCCAAATGCATAAAATATGCATTATGAATAAGTAATTAGCTAATTATGCCAAAAATTGCATAATTGATTAAAATAAATTACACCATCAGATTCAGCACGCGAAGATCTATCAGCATGAAAATTTCAAGTTCATCATGCAAGTTCATCGGCCATTGCGTTTCCGAGATCAATGGGGGGGGGGGGGGGGGGGGGCCCGCACGGAGAAAAAAAAATCACACTTTCACATCAACATGCGAGATTTAAGAGCAGTAAGGTTGATGATGATGAACAGAATTGATGATGAACAGAAAACCAAAATATTTCTCATATTTGTAATAACGTAAGTGATGTCGACTGTATATGAACTGATATAGGTAAAAAAAAAAAAAAAGAAGAAGTTATGTTTCTGAGTATTGGATCTTGCATCTTCCTATTTTTGTTGTTGTTGTTGTTGTCATACCTTGTTCTTAGTGCTGAAAGACAGTTGAAGGAAGAGACGTTTAGTCCCCGACATGAGGACAATCATTACTTGAAACCCTCACAAGTATGGTTTACTGGTTTCAAAACCCGGCATTACTTTGCTTCTTTTTCCAATTCATTGGATCAAAGCATGATCAGTTTAGACTTGAGTGATGAAAGGACTGCATGATTACAATTAAGCCTTAATGCGATAGTATATAGGATTGTCATTGTAAACGCATTTTACGCAGTAAAGACTTCTTTTGAAGATTGAACAATCACATTTCTATCAAACTTGTCTCGTTTCTCTATTTGAAGTGTGTATTAAAGTTGTTTAAATTCTCATTTTGTCCGACAGAGAGAAGAGAAGGGCAGAATAGAAATCACGGTGACGAATTTTATACGATTTATAAACAGTTTATTCAAGTGTATAGGGAAGGATATCGACAAAGGCGCCTGTAATTTAACTTTTAAACTAAAAGAAT
This sequence comes from Diadema setosum, assembly GCF_964275005.1. NCBI lineage: Eukaryota > Metazoa > Echinodermata > Echinoidea > Diadematoida > Diadematidae > Diadema > Diadema setosum. Next base: position 44,158,194 of record NC_092687.1, on the reverse strand, counting down.
AGAGCAATGGTTTGAAGGCAGAAAACGAAGATAGGCGAGTGACGGACGTGACATCGAGACGCTTGTGTTTGTATGTATGTATGCGTGTATATTATGTACGTATGTATGATTGTGTGCACATGTGTAGGTGAAAACCGAGTAATTTCGTGTATAATTGTGAAGTAAGAGACGGATGCTAATACTATTCATGTGTAAGGCAAACTGTTGCAGGTCTTAGGATGTGAGTGTATTGATGGTGTTCAGAACTTTGTTTAATTTGACGACAGAGAATGAATGAATGGTTTGAGAGGGGAATAAAGAGATCAAGCTAGATGCATACATGGATGAATGGATGTATGATTGCAACTCCTTTCTCATGAAATTCATGTAAGACTTTACGTGTGTATGTACCATTTATAAGTGTGCGTAGCTATGTATGGATGTATGTTTGTATGTATTGTACACTGTATATTCTTACCAATGAGATTCATGTAAGTCTGTACGTACATGACGAACCAATGCGCGTATAGGCCCCTATATACAAATATATGTATGGATGTATGCTTTTATCAAATTTATGTTAGAGTGTACGTACTGTACAACGTTGTATGTATGTATCATCTATCATCAGTGTGCGTAGCTATGTAGGTATCATTGATGCATACATTATTATGAGAGTGTGAAGACGGATTCATTCACGTATTCAAGACGTATTCACAAACGGATTATGAAGTTGGTATATCATTTATACACATGCGTATACAGTACTATAATAAAACATGGGTTAGATATTGCGCGGATAGTCTCCCATAGAGTAGTTTGTGTTCACAAAGATCTACGTGAAATTGATGACCCTGACCTTAATACAAAGAATGTCAATCTTCTCCACATTGCTCTATCGAGGACTCTTTGAATTCTTTTCTCTTATTACCTCTTGTCTAAAATCAAAAGTTAAACCTTACCATTCAAGAAAGTCTTTGTTTGCATAATCATTATACACTATACATTAACCATTATCATTACATCCCGTTAAATACTTGACTTTTCATTCCCAGACAAGAATATCTACTTCAGCCAGTGTGTTTATAATCAAAAGCAGATGATCTATTATAACGTTCCAAATTTACGAATTTATAAACCATGCGCCGTAACGTCCTAGCCAATTTTCCGAAAACAAATCTAATCTAGGGCCCCGTTATTAAACCAACCTTGATTTGTGGTACTTTGTTTTGTGGGTGGGGGGGGGGGGGGTGCCCATCTTTTTTCATGTTTTACACTGACCTATGTGAAATAACATGCAATACTGAGAGCAAGTAGTAGTACCACCTTAATTCTGCCATAGCATAGCTTTGTTATTAGCCATAATGGACTATGTTTGAGTAGGCGGCTTTTACACAATACGTAGATTGTTGCTGTCAACGATTACAATGTTTAAATCTCTTGATGCTTTATTAATCACTATAGTATCGACGAGATGTTGATTTTAAGCAATTAATATAGAAAGAATACAGAAGGATGCAGACATAAAAAGAACAAGTTGAAATAACGAAGCATGACTGGCTGTCGTGAAGACAGTTTAGTTTATCGAATTCTTCAGTCATCACAAATTCTAATGTAACAGTAGGTTAGTGATGAAAGTACCAATGAATAACTATAGTAAATGACAATTGACGTTTCTGCATTAGACTTCATAGTGCACTGTTATTTTTCTTTCTTTTTTTCTGTGCCCAACTGAAAACAAACAAACAAACAAATAAAACAAACAAACATAGAGACAAACGATTCTGATCTGGGAGATAGAAATCCTGCAGTATTTGCTCAACATTTTTGGCGACGACAGGATGGAGGCGCCCTTTAATGCGCTGGCAGACACCTTCGCCACTTTGATGATTGCATAAAACTCCTTGTTTAGTTTTATATTGTATTGTTTTTGTTTTTGCTTTTAGTTTTTTTCTTCAGATTCGTCATAGAGTCTTGGGGCAGTGCAAAAGAAGATCCCATCTCTTGAATTACAGGCTCAGGTTAAATTTTGAGTAATATTGATCAAGAGGAAATGATTACGGGGAAGTATTTCCAGCCATACCAACAATCGCTCGTCATAAACAACGTGACAGAGAGCCGAGTTGTCTCTGTCATATAAAGCTTTTTTTTTTTTTCCTTTTTTTTTTCTGACAAGAGCCAACGAGTTATAGCACCCTCTTGAGAGGCTGTCCTTTGTGAACAATCTTATAGGCGTAGGTCAAAACCAGCCAAATCGTCGGATCCCCTGTGTAGGCCCTGTATAGCGGGCAGCACCGAACCGATAGGCTGATAAACCTCTGATATCTGATATTGAGGTCTGTTGAAAGCTTGTCAAATGTGGTGCATCGTGTACAGTGTGAACGCACCAGACTCACCATTGAATACATCCATAAATGTCAAATTTCCTTTCCATGCAAGTTATAATTTTCATCAAAATGTGTGTTTGTGTGTGTGTGTGTGTGTGGGTGTGTGTGTGTTGTTGTTGTTGTTGTTGTTGTTGTTAATTTATTACCCCTAATGTATCCAATTTTGTATTATGAGCTGATACTTTGATGATTCCGGAAACAATCAAATTACGACTGAAGATTTAGTTTCAAAAGCAAAATACTTTATACACTGTATATGATTAAGCGCGTACACACTTGGTATCTTCTTTCTCTCTCTCTCTCTCTCTCTCTCCCTCTCTTTCTTGCTTTCTTTCTCTCTAAGGAATCATTTCAATGACGCCGGTGAGTTTTTTTTTTTCTGAAGTCTTGTGGAAGAATTCTTTATAAATTTCCCAAATCATTTGCAGACTTCGAAGTCTTCATTTTCTCTCTCTCTCTTCTTCTTTTTTTTTTTTTTTTTTTTGGATAATTGAAGAGCTCATTTGCAAAAGGGGTTGGATCCATTTTTGATGAAAATTGAGTTATTAGCATCACTGCACAGAATTCCAGTTGAGTTAGCTACAGTGAAAATTTCAACTGCAGACAACCATTTGAATAGAAATTATTGCAAAATTAGATGTAGATTTTCCATACACTTCTGTACAAATTCTCACAAGGAAACCTTTCTTTTTTCTAAGTACTAAGTACTAAAAGTGGATCTAACCCCTTTTGCATATAAACTCTTCAATTATTGCTACTTTTCGTGATATCAGGCTCCTATCATCAGCAAGGGGTCAAAAATAAATGTCGATATTCATTTTGCTGTTCAACTTAAAGAGCAATTAAACAGGAATTGTCCAAACTAACTTGTTTGGCTATACTCAACAAGAACTACGTACCCACAACGAGTGAGATGAGCTCCAGTGACAAACGCCCTCAACGACTTGTTCTTCAGCAAAATCATGTCTGAGGAGGCAGACGGAAGTCACCCTACAATGCATGCAGTCTAATAGGTTTAAGGTCTTACAGAACTTTCACTGGTGGTATTGGTAAAATACCATTAGTGGTAGTATAAAGATTCGGTAAAATAATCTGAGGGACACATAAGACGAAATATTTATATTGACAGGTCGTGCTATTTGAATAGGTACATTGTGTTTCCATGCTTGTTATAGTTGAGACAATGGTAGATAATATTATTTTTACATTGATAGCGTTGATCATGTTGATAACAGCATAAACATCGTGAAGCAAAAGCGTTACTTGCGATTGAGTTGTCATTAGTAGTGTGGTGTATGTGTAGTACAGTGGTCGAAGGAATGTAAGGACAATAACGTGTGTGAAAATTCTTTAATGTCATAAACGAATGAAAAATGAAGAAATATAATTATTGTGTATGAATAAAGCTGAGACGTATTAAAGGGGAAGGCTAGTAACTGATCAGTGGGAATCAGTGGAAATGCTGGGAGGTGATTGTTCCAATCCTTATGGGATTCATTCAAGAGTTCATTGTATATCTATTGTGTTGTGAAAATGATTTGCTTCAGAACCGTCTCATATTCAAGTAATGTGCAGATTAATGCTCCGTCACTGACCAGGGACGCTAGCCTGGAAGCATTAAACTGCACATTACTTGAATATGAGACCATTCTGAAGCAAATCATTTTCACACAACAATAGATATACAAAGAACTCTTGAATGAATCCCATAAGGATTGGAACAATCATCTCCCAGCATTTCCACTGATTCCCACTGATCAGTTACTAGCCTTCCCCTTTAAGGTTTATTCCCCCTCAAAAAAAAAAAGAAGAAAAAAAAAAAAGGGAGCTTTAGTTTTTCGCGACGGGGATGTTCGGGGGGAAACCAGTCTGAGGATGCGAAGAATCGCGTATCAAAGTCGATCTATTTATAGCTCGCGCGCCTGAGTTTTCACTATAGACCGATTCAAGCGACTGTTCATGGAAGTGCGCCCTCTTAAGGCGACGCCATAACTGGGGGCCAAACAGGCCGGGTCGGCAAGCGCCCTGCGTGCGTGGCAAGGGTGCCAGCGGCAGCCAATTCTTTTACCACCCGGCGCCAGCCGGCCAGCTAGCTATCTCTGGCGCTGGCAGCGATCGACGCAACTGGCTTTGTGACAACTAGAGTCTACATTTTTTTTTTTTCGCTAGCTAATTAAAAATAAATAAAATTAAACAACTTTTACCGACTATGAGCGAATGGGTAGAGGACATACGGCTGTAGCCAAAACTTGAATTTCAAGGTAAATATCGGTACGATCCGTGAATGTTTGTGGACTCTATTTCTTTGGCGATGACTTGGGTACTCGCGTGTAAGCCCCGTATATTTACATTTGTGTACGAGAATAAAAACCGCTGGGGAGAATTATTGCTAGGCAGCAGGCAGACGTCTTGCTAATAAGCCTAGGCTGTTGACAAGTTAACTGATATAATAATAAATACAAATAATGAATAAGAATCTTGAGCTACTCTCTAAAAAATTTCGAGTGAATAATTCACTCCTCGGAAGGAGTGAATAAAATTTCACTCAGTTAAGAGTGACTTTCACTCGTTATCGAGTGAATTTCACTCTTGTAACGAGTGAAATTTGTGTGAAACCCATTCGCCGAGTGAATTCCGAGTGAAAATTAAGCCGAGTGAATTCCGAGTGAATACATAATTAAACGCATTTGGCTAGGCCAATAGAAATTGAGAATTCCCCTGTCATGTGTTTACTCTAAGCCAATCACCAGCCGCAATTTCCCCTGGCTTGGGCGCGGGCAGGTTTACCTGACGCAGCGACGCGTCGCCTGTGCGTGGACTGTGTGCAATTGCGTGCTATGTGCTAGCATAGCTGTGCGTGTATTATGCATAGGATCACAGATTTACGTGCGTGTAAGTGCAATCGTGAGAATCTGAGCCTGGATGTCGTGATGGACGTGAGAAAATGTCTGTCTTCAAATTGAGTGGGGCGGAGATAATATTCACATTTTTGAAGGTAAGCAAACCATAGATCGATCTAATTATAACTTGTTGAGTTTTTTTTTCAGCATTACGGGCTAGTCTAACGTTATACCTCTCCGTAAACGACCATAAGTAAGTTTGTCCTTTAGGGTTCTATACGAATAACCCCGGGCCGCCCGTGGCACAGTTAGCTATATGGGGCTGGTCATACCATAGAACACCTTACGAACAGCTAGAATCCGAGGCCGAAACTCAACTGGTACACACTAGGTGTTGGGATCTAATAATACGTTGAGTCTTTAGACTTTAGTTTAATTGTGCACGTTGGGATCTAGGGCTTGAACTATTCAACAACAACAAAAAAAAAAAAAAAAAAAAAAAAAATGAGTGATGAATGAAACGTTGGTCGTTAGCCATTGAATTGACATTCGGAATCGTAAGCATAATATCATCACATAACTATACACAGCCCAGTCGCTGTACGTAGGTACGTCTTAATGTACAGCAACTGGGCTGTATATAGTTAATCATCACACAGAGATTACTGTGGTCGAGTGTAGAGATCGAACTTTAACTGTTACTAAGCTGTGCTAATTAAAGCAATAGATTAGAAGCGCCTAGCGCCAGACATGTACTCTACATTGCTATTATATTGTTGAGTTGTCAGCCGAATCACTGACACTGCATGGTCTGTGTTGCCAGATGAGATGGTGATCTCGATCAGTACGTACGGTAATAAAGAATGGTGAAATTTGGTGATTTATGATTATTGTTCATTATATACACTGTATGTAGTAAAAAGGACTTTTATTTGCCGCTACATTCGAGCATCCAAACAGCTGGGAGAATACCACGTACACTAGCTCGATCCCACGTCATGTGTCGTAATCATCTACTACTGTACTAGGTAAGAAGTATGATGCGTGTACTGTTCGTGTTAAGTGTTGGTCCACTGTGACATCACACTTCTAGCTGAAGATCAGCGTACTCACACATCATGGAGATCGATCCCCCTTGTAGCAGACGATGACTGGTACCCAGTACTATTTTCAACGTTGTTTTTTTTTATGAAAGTTACAGGTGACCTTAGGTACCGGTATTGAAATTTGGCAGAGATCATCTTTGGGTCTTTAATTCTAACATTGAATATGCTGATGTAGCTAAAAAAAGTAATTAGGCCTACTAGCTTTTGTATTGGTGCTCACTTAGTATTTGTGTGGACAAAACAACTGCATAATTATTGTCTTGTGGAAATGAGTTCTAAATCCATTTCTGAACCTTGTGTTTTCATACTTTCCTCCAGATAAAGACGTAAACATGACAGCTCTTTGGGAGTGATGGTGATTTAAAGGAACTCGGTGTAGGGGTCATCATTTGGAGAACAAAGACAGATATTGATAGCTGTACAGTCTCTGTCACACGAAGAGGGTGCAAATCACCAGATTGCAAAGTACCAGATGTGGTCAACGACTAGCCATTGAATTCAGGGTTGACGAATGCTGGAAACACCGGGCCAACATCAGCGAAGGAGCCTCTGAGATATGGACTTCCATTGCATTAACCCTGCTGTAAGCTATTCTGTTGTTTTCCACTATGATTAATGAAGGGAGACTAGTTTGAAATTGATTTATATTTATTTTACATTCTAGAGTCTTAGTAATTACATAAGAGGCTACATTAAGAGACTGAATGCTTGGTTGGTTTTATTTTTTTTGAAGAAATGATTTTCAAGATACTTCATGGAGCAGTTTTGGAGCTGTCCTTCCCTCTGAAAATGAATGTCTTGACAGGTTAGTACTTGTATTTAAGAAAAATGTGTACCGTGTACTTACCGTATCGACAGAAGTGAAAACCATGTTATGGTCAGTCTTGAGTTGTGTAAGTAGAGCTGTTGCTTATGTCAAATATGTATGTTAAATGATTTTGCTCTTCAAGTTTATAATGTAAACTGGAGGAACCTACTATCCTCATGCCATTTGTATTATTCATAAAGCTATTAAATTTTACTTATTTGCCCAGGAATTCAACACACACATCACTTCAAGGGGGAAGAGATACTTCAAAAGCTGAGGGAAGGAGTTCTGACTGTTCCGAGGAGACATCTGCACACCCAGATCATTGCAGCATATTTGTTGTTGCAAATGGAAGCAGAAAACTGTACAGCGTAAGTTCAATTATTTAAAATATTATTATTATTCATATATTGTATTATCATAATTATTGAAAATTGGTCTGGAATACCAGTTTCCCATTGTCATGTCTTGTACTACATTTCCATCCAATATATAACCATGTAATTTGCCTGTTCATTCTTTTTTTTTTTTTTTGGTCTTCTCAAGTATAGAGAAAAGCAGACTAAAGTTTGCCCCCCCCCCCAAAAAAAAAAAAAAAGAAAAAAAAAAAAAAAGAAAGAAGAAGAAGAAAGAAATTAGAAGGGACCGGTAAGTATAACATTGTTAATGAAGTGATGGTTATAGATTTAAAAATAAAAACTGGTATACTTGTATGAGACATGTAAACAGAGTGTACGTACAAGACTCCACGCTGACTTATTTTCTTGGTAGCCCCATCGGGCCACATGTATATTGATTTGATAATAGTCCTAATACTTATGATTTAATCATCACAATGATTAATAAAAAAGTGGGAGTTGATGTGCCATGAAGTTCAATGGATAATCACATCTTGTATAGATTTTTCTACTAAGTGTGCACATTCACACTTAACCTATCTGCATGAAATTTTCATATGTATTAACTGATATCTGGCTCAAGTAGCAATAAATATACTTGAAACAGTGGTACTGAATAGCAATAGAAATTAATGCCAAGAAAAAAAACCCCATAAAAATAGTTCAGCCCCTTAAAAGATTAAAATGAGGGCCAAATTTTTGATGTTATATATTTGCGTCCTAGAATATGATTAACATTCTTCTTGCTTTCTTTTTAAATTCAGATACCAAGTAGTGAGCAAAGGATGTTGTAGCCAAGGCTGTTGCGATGCAGTACCCCACTTTGTGAGACACCACACAAGGTGCAAAAGGACATGTAAGTTTATACTCGTAAGTTTATGTGATCTACAACTTTTTTTTAGCCCTCTTTAGCAGAAAGCTTAAGTGACATACCTTGTAACATGGTATCTTATTCATCTAGCTGCAAAAACTTCAACATTTTCAACTTTTCTCAAGAGCTAGTGGACATAATTAAGCAACCAAACGAGGAGTTGATCATCCTTGTTTAGTTAGGGGGCAAGGACCCAAAGTTTTTCAGGTTATGGGCATGACCCCCCCCCCCCCCCCCCCCCAAAAAAAAAAAAAAAAAAAAAAAAATGGCCTTTACAGGGAAATTGCATCTATTTCTTAATTAACTCATTGTGCAAATATACAGGCAATGTGGGAACTTTTTATAATCTTTGATGTACCTTCTCATAGATGTCTAAAAAAGTTGTGTACAGATTGGCCTGATTCCATGACTTAGGTTCGATATTAAACGTTAACTTCAACGTAACGTAATGTAACTTAAGTTCCAACATGCCAGTTGCGCCGTTCATTTATAATAAACCTATTCTCGTTTTCTTCCATAAGAATGCCACTACATGTATTTCTACTGCTATCAGATCTTCATCAGTTATAGTCAACTCTGTGCCAAAGTCAAATTTGTTGAGACTCAAGAAAAAGCTTTGACTTACAATGCATTCTTATATTTCAGGAGTATACCTGTACAGCAAGGATCATGGATTCATTGAGTATCGTTTGAAGACCTTGAGGAGCTATGACACCACTCATCACCTCAGGCAGAGAGAGAGAGAGTAGTTGCAGCTCCCACCAAGCCCCTGACCGAGCACCATTCCATCGTTAGATTAGAAGCCCAATGAGAAGAGACAGCTACCATCGATGTATAGGTCTAAATACCCTTGCTTTTTCCTCCTTTGAGATACAGTATATGCTCCTCTGACGTTGGAACTGACATTCTTGTTGAAGAGTCAGCCTCATCAGGCTCAGCGGTAGTTTAGCATGAAGCTGTTACCAGGATGTACTGCAGCACTTCAACATTAAAAGTAGAACAGGGCTCGCCGATGAAAAGAGTTTGTTGCATAGAATGTGTGATTGTTAATGCTTTAAATTGTTGGTTGTTGTATATACTAGTAACTGAAAATAGTTTTGACTTATATAGTCAAGAAAAAATCTCCTCTTCATGGCCACATGTTAATCAATACATTCATCTGTAAGGTGTTCCAAGCATATGAAAGAATGTTTGGCCACACACAGCTTGGCATTCCGCATGATACGAATCTGGCTGCGCTCATGATTAAGCACCCCCTTCTCTCCAGGCAATTCTTTAATAAAACCTTTTTATGGTCTAATATTCAGGAGAGAAAACTGTTGACAGACACTCATATGTATTTTTTTTCTTTCCCTCATTTTTTTCTTTTTTTTTTTTTTTTTGGGGGGGGGGGAATGCTACAAATAGCAGCTAAATAGTAGAATCTTCCAATGGTCATCCATGCTCTTGGGATGAAGATCATGTCTCCATGTTGTGATTAAGTTATCACATACATTTGTCACCCCTTTGATTAACAGTGATGCAGTACAATATGCATGTGCTCAAATTTATTGCATCCATCTTCTTTGGAGTAGAGGGAAAAATCTTTTTAAAAAAATAAAACAAAATTGATGGGAATCATTGATCCCTAGGGTTACGGGACCCAGAGTTATTTTGTACATTTTCACCTTTATGTAATTGATGTACTGTACTTTGAAAAACTTGTGGGTAGAAGCTCAATTGGTTCAACTTCTTTTTCCACGAAACATCTGCAGCCCATCATTGATAAATCCACGGCATTAGAGTAGATGGAGCCAAATAGATTAGTTCACTAATGTGCCAAGTCAAACTTATGGATAATTCTTCCTTTGACCTCATAACAAATTATTAAGATAATCTGCAACTGACAATCATATTTTGTTATAGAGTGTTAGCAGTGATGTCACAATTGCCCACCATAAGGCTGCGTTCACATAGAAGTATACTATTTGGGTATTCGGGGCTCGTTTTCGAGGGCACGCAAATAGCTTGAATCGAACGATAGGATTTCCTAACACCGGTTCACATAAGAGGGCACTATTTGAATGTACCGAATAGCATATAGAATAGTGTAGCAAAGTGGGAATCGAGCTTGTTCGATTTTCCTGCAGCGTATACCGTCTCACGTTTATGAAATAATAACAATTTTGGTCTGGATTTGCCCTTGAGCAAAAATAAGCATGTAGACTGACATTCTGATGCAGTTTAGAAATTGTTAATAAGATTTGCTGGGATGTAGGAGGAAGAAATCCTCACTGCATGGGATGGCAAGTTGACGGTGAGGGTGATGGTGTACTGGGTGCCCGAATAGCGAATAGCGAATAGCGAATACCGTATACCGTATACTTCTATGTGAACGCAGCCTAATGAAGTCAATTGCCTAAACTGACTAGAAATCAAGACTGCATACAAAAGCTGCAGCAATGTTTACTTCAGGGAAACCTAAGGCAAAAGAACATCTTTGTTAGAGAGGCATGCATGAATGAATATTGATCGCCTTTGCTATGGAAGCCACCATTATGGTGGCCAACATGACGTAAAATCACTCTATAAGAAATTCAGTTTGCATGCATTAGTTGTTGGTACATCTGGCAAAACTCGGAAGGATTACAAGTGTTCAATATTGTACAATGATGCCTTATTTAGGTGAAGAAGATCAATGATATGATACATGTTGTGTCAACTGTATTGATTGCAATTCTTTTTCCATAAATAGTAGGCCCGGTTGAGGGGGGGCCTACGAGCCCTCCTCCCCTTTAACATTCCATGCCAAATTTCATGAAGGCATGATTATTTGGGGGGGGGGTTATTGATTGTAATCAATAACATAAATATTTTCATGCTGGACGTGTCGCTGACAAATTTCATTAAAAAGGCAATGAAAAACAAAAAGTAAGAAACAAAGAAATACATGAGTAAATAGAAAAAAATAGATACTTCAGAATTTTTTGATGGCACAGTTGTTTTCTCTTTCATTTGCTATGGACGTTAGAAAGAATATTTACACAAAAAACAAATGTGCCTTTTTGGAACTTTAGTTATGGCAAATGGTCTGATTTCATGCTCAAATTAGCATAATTTAGCCAAGTGACTTTTTTTGTTGTTGAAAATCAACATTACCGTTTTATAGATTATGTCACAGGCAATTTGTGTGTGGATTTTGTAATGATCGCACGGTTGATGGCCGAGGTCTGGGGGTTTCAGGGAGGCCCCCTCTGGCTCTATCATCTACATAAATACCCCACCTAAAGCTTACTTAAAGTCAAGACCATGCTTCTCTGATCGAGTATGTTTAGGTATTTGTGCAATGTACTTGTAGAGCATCACTGTGTTACATGACAGAGGATCCAAACTTGATTAACCATGCAGTATTGAAAATTTCTGTATTTTTGTCAATTTTTCAAAGCAATCACAATTCCTGGTACATGTGTAATTGTTTTGTATTATAATATAGATAATGGTGACTATACTTTGCAAGTCTTTTGTAGCTTATCATTGAACATGCAATAATTATATTCACTTGTAGTCGAAAATTAAACATGTTCAGGAAGGGTACTTGTAAAATTTTTCACTTTTGCACAAACTTTATGAATTTGGCATATTTTCGGGGAAATGTGTGATTCTAATATTTGAAGAGTTTGTTCGCAAAAACCGATATGTCCAGTTTTGAAGATTTTGAAGTACGGTCTCTGTCATAAAGTACAAAATAATACCTTTTGAATTATATATTGGTTGATACATATAAAGGTACATTTTTGAAGTTATGATCAAAAGAAGCAAACATTTTCTTATTATTCTCTGTATATCTTAGAAGTGCTGTATATTTCTCGACCTTTAATCGCAAATATCTCCATTTGGCACATATGGACTTATCAGTTTTTGCAAACAAACTCTTCATTTGTAGAGCTTTGGGAATGACAGCTAGAATAGCATATTTACAAGGACCTTGTGATGATTACGGTGACAGTTGTTCTTCAATGATAAAAATATGTATAATTATTATTGGCCACATAATTCATGGAAAACCAGATACTCAGCACATGAAGACTGTTTGTAATGGTGTACATGTACTGCTCTGTAGTTGAAGTTTAGATATTTAAAGAGGTATATTCCTTTTTTTTTATTTCAGGTGATCCCGTGGACATAACACATTTATTTAATATAGAGAATCAGCTCATTAAAAAAAAAAAAAAACATATCATGCGTAGCATTTAGTACATTATCTTCTTATATCCCCCTCAATGCTACTTAAAGAAAGAATAAATTAATAAGAAAGAATGAAACAACAGCCAATTGGATTACTAGCTTATATTTATTCAGTTTCATGTATTGATCCAGCTCGGGTAGGAGTGACTTTCAAAACTGGAACACAAAGTTGGCAATGCACTGGGCTACCAGTGGTGGATCGTTGGCTTCAAAATACATGCATAAATATTAACAAATATCTATATCATGAACGTTGCTTGCTGTTTTTGTTTGTATTAGTTTGATTGGTATTCATTATTCCAGAAATGGCTCCAGACCACCTAGATTATTCCCAAATTCATCACCATTGTCACTTTTTCTTCCAGGGTTGAATAACTAGTGAACTGAGTGCTGTGATAGAGATGTGTGCTCATGTAGAGTGTAATTCCGTTTGGGATTGAAAAAAGATTGAAAAAGGATTGAAAAAAGATTGAAAAAGGAGTGAAAAACCTCCGGAGTTAAAGAAGAGTGAAATAAATAGGAGTGAATTGAGAGTGACAAAGGAGTGAAAAACGACCGTCAAAAGAGTGAAATACGTCAGGAGTGAATTTAGAGTGAGAAAGGAGTGAACATCCCACCAAAAACATTTCCGTCTTTTTTCACTCTCTTTTGGAGTGAAATTTCTGTTCACTCGAAATTCACTCCACTTCTAGTGATCCTTGACGTCACTACCAAGGGGAGTGAAAATCGAGTGAAAATTCCCTCTTTCTTTTTTAGAGAGTAGATATGGCGCAATAAATTGCAAGCTATCAGTTAACTTAACCTTTTTAGGGAAGGCTTTTTTGCCTTTACTCGGGAGTGTCGGGCCAGCAGGATAGAATCTGTCTAACGTTAGATCTTGTCTAGAAATCTAGGCAAGAGTCCAGACTAGATCTAGACCTATTGACTTCTAGAACCCTACATCCTATATCATTTTCGGTTGTCGATAACTTCAGGCAAGCCTAACTAAGTAAACCAGACGGAATATAAATCTAGGCGTTTCTATGCCGTAGATCTATGTAGATCTATATGCCTAAACTTAAGTTACGACTATGTCGCCTGATGTCTACAACCAAAACTTCTACTGTTTTAGGTCGAAGTAACCTTGCATAACATCATGCAAACGCCTAATTAATATTATAATCTACAAAAGTGGTTTGCCACCATCCATGGTTTAAAATTTATAAGTATCACTTTATCAAAAGTCAAATTCAGAGTTCCAGGTCAAAATTGAATACTGAATAGGCCTATGGTCAATTCAGTGCTGAACATTGAAGAAGTGAAAACAATATAAGAATTTAACGCATCATGAAACATTTATTTAGCCGTAGTGTAGGCTGTAAAATGTTTGTCATAATAATAAAGTCTAGCCAGGAAGTGTATTCAAACTTTGGCAAGTAGGACACCAAGGATTTAAAAAAAAAAAAGAAGAAGAAAATAGTGAATTATCAAATTCTTTGACCTAAACTTGTCTTCTAAGATGAACAACATATTTTACGAATATGCAGTGTGTCACAGGGGACTTTCCTCTGAATGTGGGGAACGAAAGTCCTCCCTGCGACTGGGATCTTTTCTATAGTCAAAGGTTGACTTTCTCTAAATGCAGCAGATTGTTAGCAGACCATTCATTCAATCAACTCTTTCGACTTGTGCAACTACAGTGCCTCGAAAGAAGTAGCCAATCACGCAGTGTTCTTACAATATAACAATCAGTAAGATTTATTATCTGGTCTCAAATTGTGGTCGTTTACAATAATAACATATTACAAACTTGAATACAGATATCCAATTCCACTTGATCTTGAGCTTGGTTGCTCTGCTCGTTGGTTTATTCTAGAAGCTCCCGTGCTTGGTTGCTCTAGGTTGTCGACGATGCCCTGCCTGAAGTAGCGGGTCGTCTCCCCTTACTTCTGGTCCTCTCTGGAACCCTAAACGTGGTCCTCGCTGGAACCCTAAACGGTGGCTCTCTCCCTGGAACCCTAAACACCCTGTTAATTTAATAACATGATACCTCCCTTATAATTTGTGGTCTTTGGTTATTCCTGATTCTATTCATATAACTTCAACAAAACATATGATTGTATATTCCATCATATTAACATTGATTAGCCACACATAATTTCCATAATAATGTTTCACCATGGATCATTATCTTTCATTGTTGAATAGGGGTGATTAATCAGCCCATTAAAATCTAAGCGTTGTTCTAATTCTCTATTTTAACAATGCAATTAAAATTCGGTTTGACATACAAACATCACACATACAATGCAATATCGGGAATTACATAGGAACTTACAAGGCATAAACGACTTCAATTAAATGATCGTGTACTTACAACAGTTGTTGGTGTTTACACTCGAATCCTCCTAGATTCTCTGCTGGACGGTCAGGCTGTCCAAGCCGAAATGCAACAATCCCTGAATCACACTGATTCCAAATAACACTCTGCTACTCTCTAACTTCGCAATCTCGAAGTAACGTAGCCTGGTCCTGAGTGTTCCGCAAATAATGTGGCATCTGAATTTTATGCCCAAACACTGCATATTTATACATTTGGTTTTAATTTTGTTGGACCATAGGTCTCCATGTAAAATTAATTAAATGAAGTGACTTCCTAGAAAGTTTTCACAGAAGTCCTGCCCCCTTTTCTTATTGGTTGGCGTTTTCTGTCTGTCAAAACTTTCCTGAGTATCTCATTTTGCATTGGTCAGCCTCTGCTTGACGTCACCACTTCCTGTCTACAGAAACCAAAATTCTTTGAAGTGGTCCTGTTTTGACCTAGCTAGAAACTTGTGTTTGACGTCGTGAATGACGTCCACATACCAGTTAGTATGAGGCATACTACCAGGGATACCCTTTCCTCGTATTTTGACGTCATGTAGGGTTTACTCACCCCCAAAACATTTAATTCCACATCACTCTCTTTTACTTTGATTGTGCATCGCAACATCTCCTTATATGGTTATTTTGATGCAAGCTTTTGTCTTTAAAGCTGCACTTCTTTTGTAACCATTGCGATAACATCAATTTCTTACATGAGCTACCTAATAAACAGTAGTACAATGAGACAAATTATTACGTGACAAATACAAAATATGTCATATCATGACACAGTGATAACCTAATTAAATAGAGAATCTAGTAGACATAGTTTGTTTCGAAATCTGTGCATTTTCATACCGTTGTATTTCACTTAATTGTCTTTAATTTTGCCTTAATTTATCATGCGTCAGTAGTGTCTGAATTTCACACACTGCCGTGCAGCTTCCATTTCCATTTTTTCTGTTATTTGTGCACCCAACAACTGCACAATGTGTTTTCCTGATCCTTCCTTTGAAGCTTTCAAAGTAGATCAATATGTCTGAATCACTCAATTTGTCCAAAAGAAAGGTATTAAAAGCCGCTGAATGACTTTTCCACAATGAGTAAACAATCACAATATTAGCGCGGCGCCGGCGGTCGCCGGCCGCGGCGCAGCGGCCGCGCCCGGCTAACTATGCGCGATGGGTACGCTAGGCTGCTGAGCTTCAAGTGCAACTCGCTGGGTAGCTAGCTCGCTGGAAGCCCCCGTTGGCCCCCAGTTATGGCGACCGTTATAGCGCCGCTAGCGGCGGTAGGTGAATAGGTCATCGAAATTGATTCAATTTCGATGACCTATTCACCTACCGCCGCTAGCGGCGCTATAACGGTCGCCATAACTGGGGGCCAACGGGGACTTCCAGCGAGCTAGCTACCCAGCGAGTTGCACTTGCAGCTCAGCAGCCTAGCGTACCCATCGCGCATAGTTAGCCGGGCCTGGCCGCTGCGCCGCGGCCGGCGACCGCCGCGCTAATATTGTGATTGTTTACTCACTGTGGGAAAAGTCATTCAGCGGCTTTTAATCAACGGCGTAAATCCGTACTGAGGAGTGGAGGGGGGGGGGGGGGATGGTCACCATCACCACGCCTACAAGCCCATAACCGGACCGGCGCAGCCTTGGGGGGGGGGGGGGGGGAGAAGCTTCTCTCCCCCCCCCCCCCGACACACGCACACTTTACAGGGATCGGATGTCCCACTCTTTTGCATGAAATATAAAGTCGGAGGAAAGTGGTAGCAAAAATATGAAGACTTTTTGTTCTTGTTGTTGCTTTTTTTTTGCTTGTCAGATGACTTGCGGCGGAAAATCAGACCTTAAAAGTATATGAAGACATTTTTTGTTTTTGAAATATCTGTGAGAGAGAGCGGAGCGACCGGGTTAACGGGGGGAGGGTGTGTATGGGGGGGGGGGTCCCTCTCCCACACGAGGAAGATTTTGCATTTTCAGACCTGAAATTCAGCGATCTGGTGCACACTTTTCGTGAAATTTTTGTTTGTTTTTTCTTTAAAAAAAAAACAATAGAAAATGAAATATTCACAATATATTATTGAATGACTAAATCGTGGTATTGCAGCTCTTGCTCCGCCTGTGCGACATCACTGCGAAGGCCTACTAAATAGTGGGGCCTATCACCGGCGTAGACAGGATTTGATCTTGGGGGAGCGGTTATGAGATCGTGAGGGAGCGAAGCAAGCGAGGGGGGGGGGGGTATGGTAGGGGGTTTCTCCCTCCCACGGTGAAATCTTTTTACATTGAAAATTTTGACATTTTACAGTCCAAAAACTGCCGTTTGTAGCTATATTCTTCGCTTTGGAAATTAAGGGGGGCACACCGTGCGCAACTGCTGTCAATCACTGGCAGCAGCATCAGGAGAATGGCATAGCGATTAAATGCGAGCGAGCGGAGCGAGAGAGCTTGAAAATTTTGACATAATGCTTTTACATGCTAAAAACTGCCGTTTGTAGCTATACTTCTTCGCTTTGGAAATCAAGGGGGGCCGCACCGGGCGCAACTGTTGTCAATCACTGGCAGCAACATCAGGAGAATGGTATAGCGATTAAATGCGAGCGAGCGAAGCGAGCGAGCTTGAAAATTTTGACATTTTACAGTCCAAAAACTGTCCTTTGTGGCTGTATTTTTTTGCTTTGGAAATTAAGGGGGCGCACCGGGTGCAACTGCTGGCAATTACTGGCAGCAACATCAGGAGAATGGCATAACAATTAAATGCGAGCGAGTGAAGCGAGCGAGCTTGAAAATTTTGACATTTTACAGTCCCAAAACTGCCGCTTTTGGCTGTATTTTTTCGCTTTGGAAATTAAGGGGGGTGCACCGGGTGCAACTACTGGCAGTTACTGGCAGCAACATCAGGGGAATGGCATAACGATTGAATACGAGCGGGCGAAGCGAGTGAGCTTGAAAATTTTGACTTTTTACAGTCCCAAAACTGTCGTTTGTGGCTATATTTTTCGCTTTGGAAATTAAAGGGGGGCGCACCGGGCACAACTGCTGGCAATTACTAGCCAGCATGCAACATCAGGAGAATGGCATAACGATTAAATGAAAGGGAGCGAGTTTGAAAATTTTGACATTTTACAGTCCCCAAACTGTCGTTTGTAGCTTTTTTTTTCGCTTTGGAAATCAAGGGGGGGGGGACACACCAGGCGCAACTGCCGGCAATTACTGGCAGTAACATCAGGAGAAAGGCATAACGATTAAATGCGAGCGAGCGAAGCGAGTGAGCTTGAAAATTTGATATTTTACAGTCCCAAAAACTGTCCTTTGTGGCTGTATTTTTTCGCTTTGGAAATTAAGGGGGGCGCACCGGGCGAAAACTACTGGCAATTACTAGCAGCAACATCAGGAGAATGGCATAATGATTAAATGCGAGCGAGCGAAGCGAGCGAGCTTGAAAATTTTGACATTTTACAGTCCCCCAAACTGTCGTTTGTGGCTGGTATTTTTTCGCTTTGGAAATTAAGGAGGCGCACCGGGCGAAAACTACTGGCAATTACTAGCAGCAACATCAGGAGAATGGCATAATGATTAAATGCGAGCGAGCGAAGCGAGCGAGCTTGAAAATTTTGACATTTTACAGTCCCCCAAACTGTCGTTTGTGGCTGGTATTTTTTCGCTTTGGAAATTAAGGAGGCGCACCGGGCGAAAACTACTGGCAATTACTAGCAGCAACATCAGGAGAATGGCATAATGATTAAATGCGAGCGAGCGAAGGGAGCAAGCTTGAAAACTTTAACATTTTAGAGTCCCCAAACTGCCGTTTGTAGCTATATTTTTCGCTTTGGAAATTAAGGGGGGGGGGGCGCATCGGGCGAAAACTGCTGGCAATTACTAGCTGCAACATCAGGAGAATGGCATGATTAAATGCGAGCGAGCGAAGCGAGCGAGCTTCAAAATTTTGACATTTTACAGTCCAAAAACTGCCGTTTGTAGTTTGTAGCGATATTTTTCGCTTTGGAAATTAAGGGGCCGGGGCGCAACGGGCGCAACTGCTGCCATTCACAGGCAGCAGCATCAGGAGAATGGTATCAGCATCAGGAGAATGGTATAGCGATTAAATGCGAGCGAGAGGAGCGAGCGAGCTTTAAAATTTTGACATTTTACACTCCAAACACTGCCGTTTGTAGCTATATTTTTCGCTTTTGTTTGTCCCACTTTTACGGGGGAACCATCTCCCCCCCCCCCCCATCGACGCCTCTGCATATGAGGGTGCTTTTGTTAAGTGAAAGATCTGCTGCACACTCTTTGATAAATTAGGGAAATATACGTCAATCTCAAAAGTGTACAAAGTCTATCGAAAGGGATCCTGTATAGCGGAGCTTTTGCATGTTTATGATTGCAATACAACGATCTGGTGCATAGTTCTGGCGATATTTGGACAATTTTCCATTAAGAAAGTTCGAGATTTGTCCTCATCTCGGGAATTGCTTGGGGGATAAATGATTTGTCTTCCTAAACACTTCCGTAGGGGCGGGGCAAATGCCCCTTTGCCCCCCCCCCCCCCCCCCCCCCCCCCGAGATAGATTCGACGCCCCTCATCTTCCCTGGGTATGCTCATAGATGTATCCTGACTGAGTCACCAGTCACTGTCGTTTCTCAGGAATGATTCAGGAAATGGAGGGGGTTCAATTATGGCGATATAGTTTTTGTTATTGTTTGTTTGTTTGTTTGTTTTCCTACATAATTATTATCTTGCAGATGGTCCCCAGTTACTCGCGTCATAGCATGTTTACATTATAGGCCTATACTATTTGACGTTGTCAACGTCTGAGCCATACCTTACAGTGTATGTCGATGTTACTTTCTTCGCGAGCGAGCGAAGCGAGCGAGCGCTTGAGAAAATTATGTATACATTTTCCTACAAGATAGAATACTGTTCAGCTCTGTTACCTGTCTGAAGGCCGGCGTACAAACGTCATGCAATATGCCAAAATTGATACAATCACATTTCTGCTTCCTCCATTTTTTTCCCCAAAATTCAGGGGGGGATGATTGTACAGGCCATCCCCCCCTCCTCCATTTCAGGGGGGGATATATCCCCCCCATCCCCCCCCCCCGGGATTTACGCCCATGCTTTTAATGCTTTTCTTTTGGACAAATTGAGGGATTCAGACATATTGATCTACAATGAAAGCTTCAAAGGAAGGATCAGGAAAACATATTGTGCAGTTGCTGGGTGCACAAATAACAGTAAAAATGGAAATGGAAGCTGCACAGCAGTGTGTGAAATTCAGACACCGCTGACGCATGATAAATTAAGGCAAGAATTAAAGACAATTAAGTGAAATACAACGGCATAAAAAATGCACAGATTTCGAAACAAACTATGTCTACTAGATTCTCTATTAACTACTTTAATTAGGTTATCACTGCATATTCGTAAAATGTGTTGTTCATCCATAGAAGACAAGTTTAGATCAAAGAATTTGATAATTCACTGATTTTTTTTTCTTATCCTTGGTGTCCTACTTGCCAAAGTTAGAATACACTTCCTGGCTAGACTTTATTATTATGACAAACATTTTACAGCCTACACTACAGCTAAATAAATGTTTCAAGATGCGTTAAATTCTTATATTGTTTTCATTCTTCAATGTTCAGCACTGAATTGACCATACACTGTTAGAACGCTGTGTAAAATTTCGTTGTTTAAAATATTGTTGTTTAAAATTCTAAACAATGTTGTTTAAATATAGAAAATTGGAGCTTGACTGCCTTAAACAGCGGTTGTTTAAAAACAATTCGGAATGATTGTCCAAACAATAAACAACGGTTGTTTAGAAATTGATGGGCAAAAGTCATGTGATAGTCATGAACCAATCAGCGGGCCTGCATGTATCCTTCGTCGCATGCATGCAATCGATCGCCGTCTGCCGGGGGCGGCGCGGCCACCGCGCCTCGGCCTCACACACACACGTCCAAGTACATCACACGTTTATGTACGTATAGCTATACAGTAGCGCGGCTATTCATCATGATGGATGGCGGTGACGATGACTGCAATGCAGCTATATGGAGTCACGAACATTCTCAGCAAATGGGGTCTAGCTATAGAAAAACTTTGCCAGTCATTCCAAGGTATTTATTTATTTAACTGATAGTTACATCGCTTCATGCCCATCTGTAATTTGCATGATGTATGAAGCTAGTCAGGGCTCACGCTTTGGGTTCTTGGCCGGGCTGCGCTACGTCTCGCCTTCATGCATGTAACGTACACTGTAATAGATCTAACAAACTGTTAATGTTAACGTTTAAACGTTAAGTTAGGTCGTCTGTACCGGTACGTACATTATGTTTTTCAACCAACTCGTGCTTGTATAAACACTTGCATAATTCAATCCTTACATACATTTTCAAAACTTCACATAAAATACGAATTTCTTTTACAAAAACTAATCATCTAAATCAGCGTACGGAATATTCCCATTGTTGACACAGTACAGATTCGTTGTACAGTATTCTAAGTTGTAACAGGCACCGTATCACATCATGCACAAGTATAGGCGCAGTGTCCGAGTTCGATGATGTAGAAATCTAACAAGTTAGTTAGGCATAGGGTCTAACGTGACGGTTAGGGCCTAGCTAGGTAATGCTAGGGCCTAGTCAAGGGCTAAGGCCTATATTTTAGACTGCTAGTGCTAGTGCTAACTAAGTTCAATTACACAATGACCTGTCTCGATCATTTCCTACCTCATAATTTAGAACTTTTTTATGCCATGGTCGGCTGTATGATAGCCCTACTACATCGACCACCCTCTTGTAATAAAAAGACCGTGTATTACTTGGCGCACTGAACGCATACTAGAGTAGTACTGAGTACGCACTTCACTGCACGCAAAGCACATAAAAATGGATTGGCTTTGACTGTTGATGAGGATGGTGTGGGAAAACGCGAAAATTCACCGTTCATTAACAAAGTTAATGGTTTTAATCAAGGACAAAATTTCGAATAAATATTTTCACCGAATCGTAATGTAATGTCTATAGAAGTTTCTAAAAAGCTTCGTACAACACGGTGTTCAATACAACTTGGTTTGCGTGCATTGTCAATGCAAAAACAGCGGTCGATCTAAGTCTGAGAGGAGCGTTTTAATACCGCGGGGAGCTGAAACGAGGCCGCGCAAGTTCGATGGCGATATTTTTGCACTGAAACTTCGAATCGAAAAGGGAACAAAGGCATTTGATAGCCTAGCTCTGGATTTTCTCAATCACGTAGGTCAAGTTTTTTGCATGAATTTCAGTGTTCAATATTCTTATCAAGCAAATAAACATTAGGCGGTCGATGAGTAGTAGGTCGAACCGTACAACCAAAATCTACTGTAAACATAACGAACCCCCTAAAATCCAATAGTAAAGTGCAAGTTAAGTTCTGCTACTTTTGCTGGAGCAATTCATTCTTTACTAAGCATCATTGCCATCGATGATGCTCGATGAATTAAGGTCTACGTAAGCTTCCGGTAGAAAAAAAGGCCTAGAACCCCTATAGAAAATGAAGATAAAGACAGAAAACAGATTGTGGTGTTTTTACATCAGCATCAGGAGAATGGTATAGCGATTAAATGCGAGCGAGCGAAGCGAGCGAGCTTGAAAATTTTGACATTTTACAGTCCAAAAACTGTCCTTTGTGGCTGTATTTTTTTGCTTTGGAAATTAAGGGGGCGCACCGGGTGCAACTGCTGGCAATTACTGGCAGCAACATCAGGAGAATGGCATAACAATTAAATGCGAGCGAGTGAAGCGAGCGAGCCTGAAAATTTTGACATTTTACAGTCCCAAAACTGCCGCTTTTGGCTGTATTTTTTCGCTTTGGAAATTAAGGGGGGTGCACCGGGTGCAACTACTGGCAGTTACTGGCAGCAACATCAGGGGAATGGCATAACGATTGAATACGAGCGGGCGAAGCGAGTGAGCTTGAAAATTTTGACTTTTTACAGTCCCAAAACTGTCGTTTGTGGCTATATTTTTCGCTTTGGAAATTAAAGGGGGGGCGCACCGGGCACAAGTGCTGGCAATTACTAGCAGCATGCAACATCAGGAGAATGGCATAACGATTAAATGAAAGGGAGCGAGTTTGAAAATTTTGACATTTTACAGTCCCCAAACTGTCGTTTGTAGCTTTTTTTTTTTTCGCTTTGGAAATCAAGGGGGGGGGGGACACACCAGGCGCAACTGCCGGCAATTACTGGCAGTAACATCAGGAGAAAGGCATAACGATTAAATGCGAGCGAGCGAAGCGAGTGAGCTTGAAAATTTGATATTTTACAGTCCCAAAAACTGTCCTTTGTGGCTGTATTTTTTCGCTTTGGAAATTAAGGGGGGGGGCACACCGGGCGAAAGCTACTGGCAATTACTAGCAGCAACATCAGGAGAATGGCATAATGATTAAATGCGAGCGAAGCGAAGCGAGCGAGCTTGAAAATTTTGACATTTGACAGTCCCAAAAACTGTCCTTTGTGGCTGTATTTTTTCGCTTTGGAAATTAAGGGGGGCGCACCGGGCGAAAACTACTGGCAATTACTAGCAGCAACATCAGGAGAATGGCATAATAATTACATGCGAGCGAGCGAAGCGAGCGAGCTTGAAAATTTTGACATTTTACAGTCCCCCAAACTGTCGTTTGTGGCTGGTATTTTTTCGCTTTGGAAATTAAGGAGGCGCACCGGGCGAAAACTACTGGCAATTACTAGCAGCAACATCAGGAGAATGGCATAATGATTAAATGCGAGCGAGCGAAGGGAGCGAGCTTGAAAACTTTAACATTTTAGAGTCCCCAAACTGCCGTTTGTAGCTATATTTTTCGCTTTGGAAATTAAGGGGGGGGCGCATCGGGCGAAAACTGCATGCTGGCAATTACTAGCTGCAACATCAGGAGAATGGCATGATTAAATGCGAGCGAGCGAAGCGAGCGAGCTTCAAAATTTTGACATTTTACAGTCCAAAAACTGCCGTTTGTAGTTTGTAGCTATAATTCGCTTTGGAAATTAAGGGGCCGGGGCGCACCGGGCGCAACTGCTGCCATTCACAGGCAGCAGCATCAGGAGAATGGTATCAGCATCAGGAGAATGGTATCAGCATCAGGAGAATGGTATAGCGATTAAATGCGAGCGAGAGGAGCGAGCGAGCTTTAAAATTTTGACATTTTACACTCCAAACACTGCCGTTTGTAGCTATATTTTTCGCTTTTGTTTGTCCCACTTTTACGGGGGAACCATCTCCCCCCCCCCCCATCGACGCCTCTGCATATGAGGGTGCTTTTGTTAAGTGAAAGATCTGCTGCACACTCTTTGATAAATTAGGGAAATATACGTCAATCTCAAAAGTGTACAAAGTCTATCGAAAGGGATCCTGTATAGCGGAGCTTTTGCATGTTTATGATTGCAATACAACGATCTGGTGCATAGTTCTGGCGATATTTGGACAATTTTCCATTAAGAAAGTTCGAGATTTGTCCTCATCTCGGGAATTGCTTGGGGGATAAATGATTTGTCTTCCTAAACACTTCCGTAGGGGCGGGGCAAATGCCCCTTTGCCCCCCCCCCCCCCCCCCCCGAGATAGATTCGACGCCCCTGATCTTCCCTGGGTATGCTCATAGATGTATCCTGACTGAGTCACCAGTCACTGTCGTTTCTCAGGAATGATTCAGGAAATGGAGGGGGTTCAATTATGGCGATATAGTTTTTGTTATTGTTTGTTTGTTTGTTTGTTTTCCTACATAATTATTATCTTGCAGATGGTCCCCAGTTACTCGCGTCATAGCATGTTTACATTATAGGCCTATACTATTTGACGTTGTCAACGTCTGAGCCATACCTTACAGTGTATGTCGATGTTACTTTCTTCGCGAGCGAGCGAAGCGAGCGAGCGCTTGAGAAATACTGTATACATTTTCCTACAAGATAGAATACTGTTCAGCTCTGTTACCTGTCTGAAGGCCGGCGTACAAACGTCATGCAATATGCCAAAATTGACACAATCACATTTCTGCTTCCTCCATTTTTTTCCCCAAAATTCAGGGGGGGATGATTGTACAGGCCATCCCCCCCTCCTCCATTTCAGGGGGGATATATCCCCCCACCCCCCCCCCCCCCGGGATTTACGCCCATGCTTTTAATGCTTTTCTTTTGGACAAATTGAGGGATTCAGACATATTGATCTACAATGAAAGCTTCAAAGGAAGGATCAGGAAAACATATTGTGCAGTTGCTGGGTGCACAAATAACAGTAAAAATGGAAATGGAAGCTGCACAGCAGTGTGTGAAATTCAGACACCGCTGACGCATGATAAATTAAGGCAAGAATTAAAGACAATTAAGTGAAATACAACGGCATAAAAAATGCACAGATTTCGAAACAAACTATGTCTACTAGATTCTCTATTAACTACTTTAATTAGGTTATCACTGCATATTCGTAAAATGTGTTGTTCATCCATAGAAGACAAGTTTAGATCAAAGAATTTGATAATTCACTGATTTTTTTTCTTATCCTTGGTGTCCTACTTGCCAAAGTTAGAATACACTTCCTGGCTAGACTTTATTATTATGACAAACATTTTACAGCCTACACTACAGCTAAATAAATGTTTCAAGATGCGTTAAATTCTTATATTGTTTTCATTCTTCAATGTTCAGCACTGAATTGACCATACACTGTTAGAACGCTGTGTAAAATTTCGTTGTTTAAAATATTGTTGTTTAAAATTCTAAACAATGTTGTTTAAATATAGAAAATTGGAGCTTGACTGCCTTAAACAGCGGTTGTTTAAAACCAATTCGGAATGATTGTCCAAACAATTAAACAACGGTTGTTTAGAAATTGATGGGCAAAAGTCATGTGATAGTCATGAACCAATCAGCGGGCCTGCATGTATCCTTCGTCGCATGCATGCAATCGATCGCCGTCTGCCGGGCGGCGCGGCCACCGCGCCTCGGCCTCACACACACACGTACATCACACGTTTATGTACGTATAGCTATACAGTAGCGCGGCTATTCATCATGATGGATGGCGGTGACAATGACTGCAATGCAGCTATATGGAGTCACGAACATTCTCAGCAAATGGGGTCTAGCTATAGAAGAACTTTGCCAGTCATTCCAAGGTATTTATTTATTTAACTGATAGTTACATCGCTTCATGCCCATCTGTAATTTGCATGATGTATGAAGCTAGTCAGGGCTCACGCTTTGGGTTCTTGGCCGGGCTGCGCTACGTCTCGCCTTCATGCATGTAACGTACACTGTAATAGATCTAACAAACTGTTAATGTTAACGTTTAAACGTTAAGTTAGGTCGTCTGTACCGGTACGTACATTATGTTTTTCAACCAACTCGTGCTTGTATAAACACTTGCATAATTCAATCCTTACATACATTTTCAAAACTTCACATAAAATACGAATTTCTTTTACAAAAACTAATCATCTAAATCAGCGTACGGAATATTCCCATTGTTGACACAGTACAGATTCGTTGTACAGTATTCTAAGTTGTAACAGGCACCGTATCACATCATGCACAAGTATAGGCGCAGTGTCCGAGTTCGATGATGTAGAAATCTAACAAGTTAGTTAGGCATAGGGTCTAACGTGACGGTTAGGGCCTAGCTAGGTAATGCTAGGGCCTAGTCAAGGGCTAAGGCCTATATTTTAGACTGCTAGTGCTAGTGCTAACTAAGTTCAATTACACAATGACCTGTCTCGATCATTTCCTACCTCATAATTTAGAACTTTATTTATGCCATGGTCGGCTGTATGATAGCCCTACTACATCGACCACCATCTTGTAATAAAAAGACCGTGTATTACTTGGCGCACTGAACGCATACTAGAGTAGTACTGAGTACGCACTTCACTGCACGCAAAGCACATAAAAATGGATTGGCTTTGACTGTTGATGAGGATGGTGTGGGAAAACGCGAAAATTCACCGTTCATTAACAAAGTTAATGGTTTTAATCAAGGACAAAATTTCGAATAAATATTTTCACCGAATCGTAATGTAATGTCTATAGAAGTTTCTAAAAAGCTTCGTACAACACGGTGTTCAATACAACTTGGTTTGCGTGCATTGTCAATGCAAAAACAGCGGTCGATCTAAGTCTGAGAGGAGCGTTTTAATACCGCGGGGAGCTGAAACGAGGCCGCGCAAGTTCGATGGCGATATTTTTGCACTGAAACTTCGAATCGAAAAGGGAACAAAGGCATTTGATAGCCTAGCTCTGGATTTTCTCAATCACGTAGGTCAAGTTTTTTGCATGAATTTCAGTGTTCAATATTCTTATCAAGCAAATAAACATTAGGCGGTCGATGAGTAGTAGGTCGAACCGTACAACCAAAATCTACTGTAAACATAACGAACCCCCTAAAATCCAATAGTAAAGTGCAAGTTAAGTTCTGCTACTTTTGCTGGAGCAATTCATTCTTTACTGAGCATCATTGCCATCGATGATGCTCGATGAATTAAGGTCTACGTAAGCTTCCGGTAGAAAAAAAGGCCTAGAACCCCTATAGAAAATGAAGATAAAGACAGAAAACAGATTGTGGTGTTTTTAACACACAATATAGTCTATGCACCACACGTAAACTTAATGCCTGTAGTAATAATATACATGTACCACCTTAGTAGAGTTGTATTTGTTTCGTGTAGGTAGGTGGTTTGGAACCAATTTTTGGCACTTTTGTCACTTTCGAATAAGTTTCTGTGCAAAGATTAGGAGCTTTCTTCTCAGTCTGTCAAGATTTCCATGCCAAACGAAGCACATTGTGCAAATTCACACAAACTTGTGAGAAAAATGTTTATAGAATGAACATTTTTGCAGAAGCTAATGATCATGCATAATTCACTCCAACATTTATGTTTTTGTTATTACTTGAGTATTATATTTTTTTTTCCATTTGGTTTATAGCATTCTTTCTGGGCCACCCTTAATATGATTACAAATGGAATCTTGTTCCCTAATTTGTACAGATCAAGCAAGACTTCAGCCAGGAGATCATGGCTGAAGAAAGGATGTTTGCAGCATGGCCATGTATGCTGACAAAGTACTCTAGCATGGGGAATCAAGATGTCCATCGTAGCAAACGCTGCTTATTCGTCACACGGGTGACACCGATGGCCTTTCCCAAGGTACATCTTAAATAGTATTGCTCTGTGTAGAGATTTTAATCTACAGCCCCAGTACCACCCTTTCCTTTTTTGCATTTGAGTTGAGGTGAATTTATTAACAACATTAACAAAATACTTACAGTATGTACATGACTAAAAAAAAAAAATTGTTAGACCGAGAAATTCATTCAATGCTTGTTAATTAATTTCTAAGACTTTCGCAAAAACCTGCAAAAACTGAAGTGGATCAAAGCCAATATCAAAGAGATCATCCGGGCTCTTGATGACTCTGCTTTGTCCATCGTTCAACTTGCATGTCATGTTCCCGTATGTGGTTTTGTTGCCGATTCGACATCATGAGCTTCCTTGGCATTTATCATGCACTGATCGAGTGACATATTGCATGCCTTTAGATCTTCATTGATGTACACACTTTTCATGTTCTCTTTTCCTTTCAGACTAGAATGCCCAGAATACAGTTTGTTCCTTTTGTTTGCAATAAAGTGGACTTTGATCTGCCTGCTCTTTCCTTCTTGCCTTTTCCCCAAGATGATGACAAGATCATGAAGATGAGATGTCCTCTTTCCAAATGCCTAAGCCAACTTCCTTGGCAACATTTGACTCGCCCTCAGTAAGCTCTTCCTCTGTCTCCTCAGCCCCCTCTGGCAGGCCAGTCAGGCAGAGATTGTCCCTCCTTAGCTCATGTTGGACCTCGTCCTGCTGGAACTGAATCCTCAAGAGATGACATGTGGATTCAGAACATCTTTAATTCTGCTCATACACTCTAAAAACAGTCTAGTCAAATAATTAACTAGATTTCCCAGTCAAGTAAAATTGACTTGAAAATCAGTCAATTATCAGTTACTTTGCTCCCTTTTACTATAATATCTGTCATCGATGAATAACTAAGTGCAATATAGTTACGTTTGACGGGTTTCCTTTGATGCGCCTACTGGGAACAAGCGCGGTCGCTTATTGGCCGATCCGCGCGATGGTTCGAGTAAAAGTTATGTTGATCACTAGCCCGACCAGCCAGACGCTGTTGATACGCTACGCGAATCACGATACGTATGTATATGTACAGCGGCGACTGGGCTGTGTATAGTAGTTGATCACTAGCTGTGTGCGCTGCTAGCTAGCTGGGCCTAGTGTTGTGGGCTAGAATAAGCCGTTTTATTTTTCGTTCGGCGATGAATGATTTCATGAGGCAAAGACTGCTGGAATGGGGGATGGAGGAGTTGATAAGACATTTTCAAGGGTAAGTTGAAACTGCATTAGGTCTACCGTCTACAGTTTTGCACCTGCATGTGATCGGAAGTGACCGTGAATGATATGGCATGACATGTCATGAGTGTGATACTGACTGTATGAATTGATGAGGGACCGAAAGCTACACACTTTGTTTTCAGCAGCTAGAAAAATCACGGAAATCATTGGCTTGTGCAATTTCATTTTTATATCTTGATTCTACATATTCCAAAGTTGAAAGAGAAAATTACGAGGGTTGAATGTTAACGCTTATTTTCAGGTCAATATTAATGCCGGTGTCAAATTTGTTCTGAAAAATGAAGGGGTCCTAAAGCTACGCAGAATGCCTATGCATTTGAGTCGTGCAAATCTTGATATTGAAATTTACTGTGTGTGTGTATCGCGTGTGTACCCTGATTTGAACGTGTCGCATTGCGCGTGTATGTTATTTGTATGGTGCGTAGCTTTAGGACCCACTGTACCTTTTGTGTGAATGTGAGGTCTAGGCCCTAAACGTTATTGAATCGGTGCGAAACTACATGCACTAGCGGGCTGCCGTCTAGCGCCAATTAAACTCCATTATTCATGTATTGGTAGGCCTACTATCACTCAGACTCGGAGTCGGGAGTCTCGGGCTAACCCAGGCTAGGCTACGGCCTAAGCCCAACTTTAATAATCCAGACTAAAGCGGGCTATAGCCGCTAGTACGTAGTGATAATCCAGGCTTAACTTAAGCCTAGCCTAGGCTAGACGAAACATTAGGCTACAAACCTGTATTTAATAGGCCGATCTATCTGTGTTTGTGGACCTTGCATTGTACTGTACTCTGTGTGTGTGCCCGCCCGTGTGCACGTGTGTGTGTGTGTGTGTGTGTGTGTGAGTGTGTTTGTGTATAATCGGCCCGTACTGTATCTCATTATCTGTGAGCTATGTCCAAACTTCGTATCTCTCAGCTATTAAAATCCATCCTCATCAGAATACTTGGCTCATACGTGGTGACTTTTCACAAAGGTGTGAGTAGTGACCATGGCATAAGGTTGTACATGACATTCATTTTTTTTTTTTTCATTTTAACTTGCCCTAACAACCACTAAATAGCATTTTTTACTAATCTCTTCTAACCATGCATACCACTTCCAGGTGGTTAGATCCAACAGATCCACTGACTAGACTTTTTAATTGTTTTGATGTTTTTTATAATATGCAAATGTGGAATATGTATGGGGCGTTCTGCCCCATAACTGACCTATCTCTTTAAGCTGTTTTCACCTGATATTGCCCATTGACATGTAGTACATGTGAACATTAACTTTAGCAAGATCACCCTCGTGCAACTGCAAGAGATGGAGGCCGATTTTTTTTTTTTTGAGTTTTTCCCTAGAAACCAGAAGCTCCTCTTTGAAATGATAGATTGATACTATGTATCACTGGCGTAGCCAGGGGGGGGGGGGGGCGATGGGGGCGGTCGCCCCCCCCCCCCCTAAGATTTGGACCGGGGATTTGGGAGGCGGAAAAAAAATGCGTGTATACTGTATGCTTGCACATGAAGCGGGTCTCCTTTGCAACCTTTCATCAAATAAGATATTTTTTTGAATATTTCACTCAAAGTGTGCACCAGATCGTTGAATTTCAATTCAAAATATGCAAAATCTCTCGTGCTTGGGAGGGGGTATCCCCCTCCCAAACCCTCCCCCTCTGTGCCTCTTTCCCTAGCTTAGTACACTTTTTAGATTTACAAAAAAAAAATATGAATAATTCTGAGTGCACAAGACTTATCACTTATATTCCGAAAACTCAAGGTTCCCTCATGTATAAGGGGAATTTCCCCTTTTAATCGACCCTTTCCTCCCTCAGCCCCCCCCCCCCCATCATTTTTTTTTTTTTTGTGATTTCCCAAATGTTGATTCCATCAAATATGCGTATACGAGATATCTCAATTTCAACCTTAAAAAGGCAAAAGCTCCATCGGAAGGGAAGGGTGGAGATAACACTCGCCCACGCCTTCTCCCTGCTCGCCCGCCCCCCCCCCCCCCCACCCTTCCGCCATGCATAGAAGTAGACTGTGGCTGTACCCAGATCGCTTTATTTCAATTCTAAAAACGCAAAAGCTCCGCGAGCGGGAGGGGGAATCCCCCTTCCCCTAAGCTCTACCTCACTAGACTTTATACATACACACAGATGGTGCACATTCGGAATAAGAGCTAAATTCCGTGATTTTAGCACTTCGATGAAAAAGTATTGCACCGAAAATCTGCACCAGATCGCTGAATTTCAGGTCTGAAAACGCAAAATCACCTTCGTGTGAGAGGGGATATGCCCCTATTTACACCCTCGTGTGCATGCTTTTTCTGTTTGATTGCTGAACTGCAGACAGCGTTCATGATATTCAGTGTAAGAACAAATACAAGAAGATTGTTTAAATGATATACCATTTTATAGGCAAATTGTTCAATAATAATCTACACTAAAATATACTGCAACCTTAAACAAGTGGGACTGTTTCAACTCGTTAAAACACGCAAAAACATGCATCAAATTGCACCATTTGCAACATCAAAATGCAAAAAGTTCTTACCGTGGGAGGGGGGACACCCCCCTCCCACACCCTCCCCTCCCCCTTCGCTCGCTCCACTCGCTCGGGTTCAGTCGCGTTCATGATATTCGGTGAAAAGAATTAACACAAGTACCATTAATATAGGCAAATTGTTCAATAATAATCTACATCAAAATATACTGCTACCTTAAACAAGTGGGACTGTTTCTCGTCGATAAAACGCGCAAAAACATACATCAAATTGCACCATTTACAACATCAAAATGCAAAAAGTTCTTACCGTGGGAGGGGGGACACCCCCCTCCCACACCCTCCCCTCCCCCCTCGCTCGCTCCACTCGCTCAGGTTCAGTCGCGTTCATGATATTCAGTGAAAAGAATTAACACAAGAAGTGTATTCAAATTGTACCATTTTATAGGCAAATTGTTCAATAATAATCTACATCAAAACATACTGCTACCTTAAACAAGTGGGACTGTTTCACGTCGATAGAACGAGCAAAAACATGCATCAAATTGCACCATTTGCGACATCAAAATGCAAAAAGTTCTTACCGTGGGAGGGGGGACACCCCCCTCCCACACCCTCCCCTCCCCCTTCGCTCGCTCCGCTCGCTCGGGTTCAGTCGCGTTCATGATATTCAGTGCAAAGAATCAATATAAGAAGTGTGTTTAAATTATACCATTTTATAGGCAAATTGTTCAATAATAATCTACATCAAAACATACTGCTACCTTAAACAAGTGGGACTGTTTCACGTCGATAGAACGAGCAAAAACATGCATCAAATTGCACCATTTGCGACATCAAAATGCAGAAAGTTCTTACCGTGGGAGGGGGGACACCCCCCTCCCACACCCTCCCCTCCCCCCTCGCTCGCTCCGCTCGCTCGGGTTCAGTCGCGTTCATGATATTCAGTGAAAAGAATTAATACAAGAAGTGTATATAAATTATACCATTTTATAGGCAAATTGTTCAATAATAATCTACACTAAAATATACTGCTACCTTAAACAAGTGGGACTGCTTCTCGTCGATGAAACGCGCAAAAACATGCATCAAATTGCACCATTTACAACATCAAAATGCAAAAAGTTCTTACCGTGGGAGGGGGACACCCCCCTCCCACACCCTTCCCTCCCCCTTCGCTCGCTCCGCTCGCTCGGGCTCAGTCGCGTTCATGATATTCAGTGCAAAGAATCAATATAAGAAGTGTGTTTAAATTATACCATTTTATAGGCAAATTGTTCATAATCTACATCAAAATATACTGCTACCTTAAACAAGTAGGACTGTTTCACGTCGATAAAACGCGCAAAAACATGCATCAAATTGCACCATTTACAACATCAAAAT
Organism: Diadema setosum; assembly: GCF_964275005.1. Taxonomy (NCBI): domain Eukaryota; kingdom Metazoa; phylum Echinodermata; class Echinoidea; order Diadematoida; family Diadematidae; genus Diadema; species Diadema setosum. Next base: position 44,124,925 of record NC_092687.1, on the reverse strand, counting down.
GCAAAAAGTTCTTACCGTGCGAGGGGGACACCCCCCTCCCACACCCTCCCCCCCCCCCTCGCTCGCTCCGCTCGCTCGGGCTCGGTCGCTTCGCTCCCTCGCAGACTAACCGCCCCCCCCCTAAGATCAAATCCTGGCTACGCCGTTGCTATGTATATGTTACATGTAGCCTATTCAAAGGTTAAAGTTTTGGTAAAGTGTCCACTTTTCTGTGGAATTACCCATATTGCTTTTTCCCTTTCAAATTGAAAATAGATTTATACTAGAAATGTCGCTTTGGCGACTGGTATGCCTCCGCCAAAATGCATGATTTTCCCAATAGGTCTAGATAGTACATGTGGACAATGTGTGATTACATTTTCACAAAATTGGCAAAATATTGAAATGAAAAGTTTGTCACAAATGTGTTGAATGTTCACCTTCCCTGACCTAGGTTTAATTGGATGAATAGGAGAGCATGTATCTAGGGATTTAAGGACTTTAACTTGACTTTGACCCATTCATACATTTAGGCATTGAGTAATTTTCAAGGTACAGGTGTGGAGAAGAAGTGCAATTTCTGAATTGAATAGTAAATTGTTACCATTTTCATCTGGCCCTTGACCCTAAAATTCATAAGATAATTACTTTCAGGTAGAACATGCATAATATGTACTAAGTTTCAAGATAACTTGAGCCACTTCCGAGATATGGAGGAAAAGTTAGTTCAGCACTTTCACTTGATCTTTGACCTTTTGACCTTTGAGGCAAAAAAAGAAGAAAAAAAAAACTTTCCAGAGAATTTCTATTAGGTTAGACACGCATACACCAAGTGTAAAAAAAAATAACCCTGCTGGCATTGCATAAATATGAGGGTAATAGTAAAATTTTGAAGTCTTGCACTTGACCTTTGACCCCTGACCTTTGACCCCATGAACCCTACATTCTCTAGATAATCACTTCCAGTCAGTACATGTATATATACTATGTTCCATGAAGATACCTTTAACAATTTTCCAAGGTACGGAGAAAAAAAGGAAGTTTTAATATTTTTACTTGACCTTTTGACCTTTGACCTTTGACTTCATGACCCAAACTTTCACCAGAAAATCTTAATTGGGTAATACATGTATACACTAAGTTTCAAGAAAATATCTTCAGGCATTCAATAGATATGGTGGAAATAGTGAAATTTTATGTATTTGACCCTGACCTTTTGACCTTTGATCTCATGACCAACACGTTCACCAGAGAATCTTAATTGGGTAATACATGTATACACTAAGTTTCAAGAAAATCTCTTCAGGCATTCAATAGATATGGTGGAAATAGTGAAATTTTATGTATTTGACCCTGACCTTTTGACCTTTGACCTTTGACCTCATGACCCAAACTTTCACCAGAGAATCTTAATTGGATAATACATGTATACACTAAGTTTCAAGAAAGTATCTTCAGGCATTCAATAGATATGGTGGAAATAGTGAAATTTTATGTATTTGACCCTGACCTTTTGACTTTTGACCTTTGACCTCATGACCCAAACTTTCACCAGAGAATCTTAATTGGGTAATACATGTATACACTAAGTTTCAAGAAAATATCTTCAGGCATTCAATAGATATGGTGGAAATAGTGAAATTTTATGTATTTGACCTTGACCTTTTGACCTTTGACCTTGAGCATGTGCACCCAAAAGTTGATAGGCACAACTTCACCCCCTAATACACATACATGCCAAGTTTCATTAGGATACCTCAACAGGTTTCGATAGTTACCTTGTCCACAAAATTCATTACGGACGGACGGAAGGACGGACGGACGGACGGACGGACAACCCGAAAACATAATGCCTCCGGCACCACTTCGTGGCGGAGGCATAACTAGTAACATTTTTTCATTTATTCCAGATTCAGCAGGACTTCAGGGGCCCGTTGCATAAAACTCCAACCGGATTTTTTTCCGGTTGAAATCACAAAATTCCGGTTGGAAGCTCCCAACCAGAGTTTTTATGCAACGGATTTTACATTCTTAGATTAGCAACCTTAAAAAATTCAGGTTGGGCAAATCCCAACCAGAATTTTCTAAGGTTGCTAAAAAAGTTTTATGCAACGGGACCCAGGATTCTTTATCCAGAGGTTGCAGATAAGCTGTTCTCAGAGTGGCCAAAAATAGCTCCCCTGGTACTGAAGTATGCAGACCTCAATAACCCGACATGGCAGGAAGCTTTGACTGTTCCACATCTCCGTAAGAATATTTTTTTTTAAAAAAACCAACACATTTTAATTGAATAACGTTTACAACATTGAAGTTGGAATGATGCAAATAGAGAAATGATATTTGGAATGGGGAAAGAGAGATTTCCAGGAGGAGCAAAGAGAAAGGTCAATTAGAGAATATTAATTTAGTATATTCTAACTACAATATAGATTTCAATGGTAATGTTGCTTGTTTGCAAAACATCATTGGGGGTCTTGAAAAGAAATGAGCTAATTGTAATTTGAAATGATAGGTCATCATGCCAAACCATGAAGTTGTTGGTTATATGGCAATGGTCCATCTACTCGAAATTAATTCCAGTTCATTTTCTTTCAAATCAAAATTTTGTGTAGGATCATGAAATCATTTTATAAAGTACGTTATTTCCATACTATGATAATTAGCAAACCATTTGTCATTCCCTATGCCAAACTATGGTCACTCCGAATTCAGAATCATCCCATGTTCCGTTTTATTTCACCTCGGCCATTGGTCTTGGTGAAATAAAACGGGGCATGGGATAATTCTTAAGTTGTCATTCACCTAATGTGGTTTTGGGGAATTCTATATTATATATTATCTAATCTTATTCAATTTGTTTTCTTCCTAATTGTGCAGCATCTTCTGCCAGTGCGTGTCCTGCAGCAGAAGTGAGACCATGGCACTTCTTGCACTTCCACACATCGTGAATCCAGGAATGAAGAAGGTGGGGAAGCGCAGCATGAGATGCAGCAGGGTAGAGGCGTCCAAAGCCTTCATCGACATCGGCCCAGTAAGAAAATCAATTTAATGAAAATTATGCAAATCACTCAGCCTCGGACATAGTCTAAGCATGTTAATTTTTCAATTTTAAAGGTAACATGGAGTACTGGTCAATGGTGGAAAATTTTGCTGAAGTTTAATAGGCCTATGATTGATTTTCAGCCAAGAGTACTACACATTTGCACTGTAGTATGGAAACATTTCAACACAAATGTACTGAATATTTTTAAAATCATAGGTTAAAACATGCTTGATACTTTTTGACATCACCCAACGTCAAAAAGGTCAGATTAACACTGTCCCATATATGCATTTCTGTGTTAGTTCTATATCAAAATGATTTTTTGGGATCATTGTTATATGACGAATGTTCTACTATTTCCAGCACATCTAATGTGTATCATGCATTAGATTATTAAGGTTCTGTGAAATTTATTTTATACCGCAAGTACATGTATTCCTATATACCTTTAAATTGTCCTTATTATTCATTTACTGATGAGCATCAATTATTTCACTTAACCAGTTTATTCTCTGTGGTTCATTTTCAGTTTGCTTTAGCTAGCATATATCATGTTCTTTTTCATGACATAATCATGAAATAAAAAAGATGACAAAATATGCATTTTTTGTTGTGTTGTTGGAAATGTCCCTACTGTAAAATCTCAAACAGAGATGCGAACTGACTTGAAGGATTGCACTCTTTATATTTCTGGGATTATTGATACTAATTCATTTATATATGAAGACTTAGTTTGCAAAAGGGGTTAGATCCAATTTTTATGAAAATTGAGTTATTGATATAAGAACATTGTTCAACTGTGCCTGTCTTTTGAACAAAAGTATTAAGCTAAATTTTCAGAGCAGCTATGAAGAAATGCACTTCCTAATTTCACTTTTCCATAGAAACCTGTACAAAATCTGGCAACAAATGCGTTTTTCTCTGAAGTCACAAAAGTGGATCTAACCCGTTTTACGAACAAACTCTTCATATACTTTGAAGATATATTGCGCTGTTTTTACCAAGACAGATATTATTAATATTTACCCCCACTTTGTTTTTATGGAACTCTTTAAAAAGAGCAATTATGCGCCTCTAATCGAGAATTTACTATTCTTTGTCCCATGCCTCATTGCCAACACACAAATGAATGGAAATTTGTTTTCTTTTAATACCTTCAAATTATTTTAACAACATTGATTTACACATGTCTTGAGATGACATGTACAAAACGAAAAGAAAAATAAATAACATTTCATATTGCATTTGTCAAATACTCTCCACTGTTTCTTCATGTCATAAGAATTCGTAATTGTAATAATGTGATCTGAAAAGTGATAGAGCACCATAATTTTCTCTTTCTTCAGGTAGGAACAAACCTTCCAGACTACCTCGAAAACTGCAAGCAGAAGCAACCATTTGTGCTTGCCCTTGGAGACATCCTCAAGCTGGAGCAAGTGTTTGTCATTTGTGATGGTGTTGCATTGGAGGCAATGTCCCTCATCCAAGGAGTGGACCTTTGTTTCAAGGCCATCTTTGTTCTCTGGGTAGATTATCCTTGGGAGGCAGCCAACACTTATGACTTTCTGCAGAAAGTCATTTATAAGATGGATGGTGGAAAACCCAACTGCAAGACCACAACCCCATCCAGTACCATTTCCCTTAGGGCTTACATTTCTAATTTTTCATCATAGAGTCCTAGGAAATGTTAAAGGTAGTAGCCCATATTTGCAAACCCACAAAACTCAAAGCGGGATGAAATAGGTCCTTTATGACTTTGAAAGACAAGTTCAAAGTATCATAATTCACCTGTCGCCTTTTGTCAGTGATATTCAATTCTAGAGAGAGAGAACCAGGGTTTTAGAATCAATTTCTAAACCTGTCGTCCCGATGCTTTTACGAATGGTGCAAAATTACTGTTGAACGCGGAGCTCATATTATGATTATATAACATATAATCTATCTATATAATTGTTTTACAAACGGCGCCTCATAGTATGCTCATAGTAGTGCTGCGCAGTTTTCTGCGAATTGTCAAATCGACGATGCGACATCACTGTTTTTCCCATCGAAGACACCTTCGAATGACAATTTCAAGTGCCTGAACGTATTTCTAAAGAAGTCTAGAAGTGATGTAAGTCAGAAATCTAATTCCTCCTATTTTATATCGATTAAGAAAGACAAACGTGCTGTTTTATGAGTTGTCCCTGGATTGGATCTTGAGCTCCGCCGCTTCGCACTCTTGAGTTACTGTTGAACAAGAGGTAATCTGAAGAAACATCATGTTACATTTTCATATGTTTTTACCAAAGTAAGAGGCAGATTGAAATGCTATTTTGTACATGTTTACTGTAATCATATCCAAACTCCATGCCAACTATACTGCTTGTTTTGACATATTTTGCAAATGTGGGCTACTACCTTTAAAGCCTTGTTCAGACAAGGCACAACAAAGCTCAGCAACATTTTGTGTACAAAGTCAATGGGATATGAGGCGTCAAAAAATGTTACAGAGGCAAGTGACCTTTTTTGTCGCAAGGCGACAAAGAATGTGAACCAATCAAATTCCTTTAAAAAGTAAGCGCAAAATAATTTGTCCAGATGATCTTTATACATGGTTATAGTTTTACTATATTATGTGTGATGATGCAAAATCCTGTTTGTGCCACTTTCATCATTTAACATAGAAACTGGTAAGAAGATCATACTGTTACTTGAAAGTAATTCATAATGTACAAGTAATCTAAATGATAAAAACATCACAAAAACATTATTATATGATATTCATACCTTAGTACAGGCTATTCAAAAAACTGTTACATAATAACAATCCAAGAATTCTTTGTTTGAAAATGGTCTGAACAATGACAACAGGCTATATGTAGAGGAAAAACAGAATTTTTCACAAATGGGATTTCTTGAATTCCCATTTAAAAAAAAATTGTTTTTCAAAAACAGGGTCACTAAGTAGAATTTGATAAATGAATTTAAAAAAAGTGTGGTTTCTTAGCTTTAGGTACATAGCATATACAACTAGATTGTCAATGACTTTCATCTCATAAATATATGTTTTCTTTCATTGTACTCTGTTTTGCATGAATACGATGTCAGCAATGACCAACGCTATGGCTCGAATTCACAAAAGAGGTTTTTTAAGCGTACGCGAATACAGAATCCGGTCCAATTATGTGTTTTCTTTAAGCGCGCGCATGGGTTGGTGCGCTTATTTACACTTATTTTTCGTACGTGTAAGGAGGTTTAAACCATCCCATGGTTTAAACCCCTTTTGTGAATTCGGACCTATGTGTATAAAACGAATGGAAGAATCTGCACAAATGCGCAGAAAAATGTTAATATCTCAAAATGACGTTACCAAATCAAATCTAAAAAATTCCTCAAAAAAAAATATCTGGCTTTACAATGGTACCAGCCAAAAGTAGGTTTATAATGAACATCATAACTGTTTTTGACCTCCATTTATTGATTTGGACCTAAAAGTCTGATTCCATGCATAATTAATGAAATTACATAATTTTTCGAAAAAGCAACTACACAATATAGTAGATAATGTCACGGGCGACATGTGTGCCAATTTTTCGACAGCCAAGATCTCAAGCCCGGCCTATTAGGTTTAACCCTAAAAGACTGGGGGGGGGGGGGGGGGTCAAAATAGCCCAGTATTTTTAGGGTTAAGGGAGTTGAAAATAATAATTTTTAATATTTCATGTTGTTTCATGGATTGACGCTCATATTATGTAAATGAAATGTTCTCAAAATACTTTGATAAAGATGTTTCGTGATTAGACTATTAAATCAAATGCAAAGTGCATATTTGCATGTCGCCTTGAATGTAAGATGGTTTGCTATTGCAATTTTTTATGATTCGATTTGATGTTTGCTTGCAGCATAATTGAACTGTGATGACACGAACACCAAAGGCCAAGGAGGTGCATGAAAGAATGCAAGTGTATGCTGTGACTATGAATGGTGAAAATCTACGAGAATATCATTGAAAGTGGAATGACTATATTTATTGTCAATACTGACTGATAAAAAGAGTGAAAAGTGACTAGAAATGAGTGGTGAAATGACTGAAATATCAGTGAAAGTGTGATAACTATATAAATAGTCAAAACTGACTTGCAAAAATAGTGAAAATTACTAGAAATCCAGTAAGATTCTTTAACTGATTATCTAGTCAAATAAATATAACTAGAAATATATAGTCAAAATGACTGATTATCAGTTGCACCCAGCTGACCCTTTTGACTAGTCAGATTTGACTAGATATCAGTCATATTTGACTATACCTTTTTTAGAGTGTACAAGCTTCTTTCGCTCCTTGTATCACATGCGGTAGTGCAGCTTTAATGACTGTAACTACAGCTTGGACAATTATTTGGGAGAGGCTGTCTCCTGCCCCTCTCTCACATTACGTATAGCACCCCACGGCCACACAGTTCATGTACACTGAAACTTCTGGACGGTTTGTCCTTGCCTCCTTCATCTACCATTCCCCTTTTCTTCTCCACTGCCTGATCATAGATCAACTCACATGATAATCAAGCTTTTGTCAGTATAGGATAACATTAACAGAGAAGTCTTTTATGAACTATTAAAGTTTTTGCATTCTTTGTCCTACTACTTGGAATAAAAATCACTGGACCTTGAACATCCCTTGCTCTTGCTAATCTAATTAAGATATATGCATATTAACTGATCTTGCTTTATGCAATGCCAGAATATGACATGAACCTCCTGCAAAAGCCCAAATGTCATTCATATTGCAATAGTCTTTGTTAAGCACTTAACAGTAGTGCAAGATTATTCTTATTAAGGCACTGGCTGTCAACACCATTCAACTTTCTTTCATCCAAGTTCATGGTAACTCTGATTGCTGCTTTGTAGAATAGCATGATGATACAGCATTATAATTCTAATGCTTGGCCTTACAAGTTTGGCTCTACTCATCCACAATTACTTGCCCGTCTTGGTAGTAAATGCCGTTGCCAGAATCAGTCCCTCATTCAAAATGTGTAGTATTTTCTACAATACCCTCCAAACAACTTTAAAACAGCCCCCCCCCCCCCCCCACACACACAGTTAGTAATCCTGGTTGCAATCAAGTACAATATAAGTACATAAGCTAGCATCTGAATATAATAGACCGGTTTACTAATGATATGCATAATGACGTCAACCCCACGCGACCCTAGTGATTGTAACTAAGTCGGGCAAGCGAAATAAGCGCGGACGCGCGCGCCACACTGTTTTTGCGTACACGTGTGTATTGTCTACGATCATTACTCGCTGCGGATAATCGACAACTTTTGTTTGCTATATTTTTGCTTTGAGATGGCGTCAGCTTCAAGGTCTAGCCAAAGTTCGAGCAAGCCATAGAAGAATTGGACAGTTAAGGAATTAATTGAGTATTTTAGGGATATAGGTGTGAGCACAAGCGGCTACAACAAGGAGAAAGTCATCAAACTAGTGCAACTGCCGTAGCCGATTTGGATTTGCCCATCGATCCCGACCTCTCCCGGGTGGACACCGGCCGGTCACTGCAGGAGAAGCTCGCTCTGGTAGGCTGCTCTTTCTCCGATCCTAACAAGCTCGCTGGGTTTACATCCAACTTCGAGAGTATTCCAGATTTTGGACTCTTTGACTTGTTCAACTAACTGACCATCAATCGGATTGACTATGACTGGAAAAGCTAAAGGGATACAAGTCATTTGAGGACTACCGTCTTTTCGCGGATGGGAGTGTTTCAAGCCTGAAGTTCAATGAGGTTTCGGACACGAACCCTTTTCGTGTTTTCCTTAGTGAGGTTAGGCCGACCGGACATACCTCAACAAACCAACGTACCAGACCTGGGTCGTGATGAATAAGTCAACGGGTGAAATAAATGTTGCCTACTGCGAATGTCAGGGAGGTTAGGTCTATCATTGTTTTTGTTTTTAATCTTAGTTCTAGATCTAGATCTACTCTAGATCTTCTAGTCTATAGGGCTAGGCCCCCTAACTGTTATTGTTAATAGAAAAATAGGTCAAAATCGTCATTCTATTTCATGAAGTCTAATCATGAAGTCTGATTCTAAGTTTAAAAAAAAAATCCTTGGAAACATATCGATTATGAGAGATTCGTTGTCTAGTTTAGATTTCACAATCAATCATAATGCTTAAAATCATTGAAGTTTGAAGTGATGCGGTCATACCGTTGTATGTTCCGTAGCAGCAGTGTTTTCCACCCATTTTCAGAACTACTGAAGACAAAATCGAAGCCAAAATTCAATAAAATCGAAACTACAGTCCAAATTGCGTTTGATCACAGCAGAATTTTCCCTCATCTAAGGTTGGGAATTGATTTAGAGCCACACGAAATGCCGGGAGGTAAAGTCGAAGTTGATGCATCGCACACATGTTCACAACATACACGTAAGTCTACATGTGGGGATGTATCGGGGACGGCTGCAGCAGCCGACGTTGCAGGCTCGCATCCTTTGTTTGCCCGAGGTTGCGGCCGTGTGCAAAATTAAAGATCTGTGCATACATTAGTAAACCGGCCTATTATGAGCTGATACTTGTCAGCATTTCTCTTTATCAGCCTTGATTGTGTTAATATTTTTAAAGGGTATATTTGTACTTATCATTCAAAATACTCCCCCTGTGTCATACATTTTGCTCCACAGAGGAAAAAGAGACGCTTACATTCAGCATGCTGCCGCTAGTTTGCCGAGGCTGGACTGCGAGGGTGTGGGGCAAGTGCTCCTTTCAGGAGTCGGAGTTATTCTACGACTTTCAACCTGTAAGTACCTAACTGTTAGGAGGCTAATCTTCTAAAACAAGTGATGTGTTTCCCTCTTATTAAAATGATGAGATGGACTTTGACATTGCAATACAAAATATAGAAATCATCAAGCTGTGGTCCATAGTTACAGAAATTCCCAGTTTATGCTGTTTCATTTGTTAGTTTAGTCCATGGATTCTACATGAATGCAAATTTACTATGTTGCTAATGTATGCTGTGAATCACAATTTTTTTTTTATAAAAAAAAATATTATATTACATAGTCAACATACATATTTACTTTATTTTGTGCCTGACTGCTCAATCACACACTTGTCCAATATCAATATGTCCTTTTCATTTTGATAAAAAGGGGAAAAAATTCGCATGAAATGCAAAATTGGTCCCAAATGTCGCCAATAAAGAATATTCCATTCATTAATAAATATTGCACTTGACCTATGGTATCATTATATTCAGCAAGATGCTGGAAATATATCACATACCACTCATATACATCCAATGTGATACAGGGTGTCTCCCCCCCCCCCCCATACCAAAAAGAAAAAAGACCTCGCATACTCCTTAATGTTCCTACAATGTAAATGGACAAAATTGATATACTACTAGTATTGGAAAGAGTAACTTACCCAAAATAATGAAATGCAATTCAGAAGTAGTTTTTGTTTGATAATACTTTTTGCCTGGGCTTGCCAGCAATAAAATTAATTGCCTTTCAGAAGTTCCCATAGGCCACACAGTTGAAAATTCATTCAGCCAGGTCATTGTTGGCCCTTGCAAGAATAGAAAATGTAATACATGGATGTTATACCCAATTTAGGGTATATGTTTGCAAATGAAATGCTGCAGAATTTGGCCAGGCACTTTATTATGAACTCTACCTTGAACACTGGAGAGGTGTGGGAAATATATCTGTTCTGATGGACTTCATTATACCAATGCCTCAACCCAACACTTCTGTGTAGATTATTTCAAGATTTTATCGAGATAAAATGCATATTTCTTTTCCACTTCCATTTCATTTTACAGGAGGGCACAGACCTGGCTCTCTGCATTGGACAAATTGACAAGAAGCAGAGACCACAGCCCTTCATCTTGCTGATGGGAGGATCCTGGAAGAAGCCACTGCAAACCTTTGTCATTAGGAAGTTTTCGCTACACGACGCGAAGACCGAGAATACGAGGAAGCGATCACTTGTGACAGTCCCCGTACTCTGACTCCCGTCCCCATATCTATACAGTTTCGCTTTCCTGTACAAGACGGAGGCGTGGGGACAAGATTGCTGATTGGTTGGCTGACTGGCTGGCTCACTCCTGCCCAGCATTGGGACCGAACGCTATTTTGGCCAAGTACCGTACTCGTTTTCCCCCGGACGGGACGTTCCTCAGATTTGATCATGTGCAGAAGCAAATTTCGCACACGACACGCTCAACTCCCGGCCGCGTTGTGCTTGCGAAAACTCCCTATTGTAGAGAGACAGGGATTCTTGTTTCCAACTTTGGCAAAGGCTGTGGACTGTGCATTCAAAGTGCATTATGTCCTAGATGTAGAGTACCAGGCTCAATGTTTTGCTGCCTGGCAGTTCTTGGAGACAGTTGTGTACAAAATGCCTGGTAAAGTGACGTCCAATTCTGTGAGAGAGATCAGGACTTACCTGAACTCTTCAAATCAGGAAGATTAGATGCGTAGAATGAGATTTTCATGGTCATCAGAAGTTTAATTGACAAAGTTGACTTTTAGGTCATTCGTCAAAGCAAAGGTTTGGTATCTATGTTTTATTTGTTTATAACTCAATAAGTAATGGATACATGTCACATGGAAAGATCAAAGGACATGAGAAGATTGTTCTATTAGTGGGTAATGTTGGCCCTTAAAAACTTGTGATAAAGATGGGCTAGAAGTGAATTAAAAAGGGTATTTTGCATAGTAGTGACTTAATGAAATATTGGGCAAGATCTTCACAGGTTTATACTGAAGCATGACAGTCAATTTTCAGAAATATAGCAATTGTGAAATTAAAACCTCATATCTGTTGAGCATAATGGAGGTGACACTCCGTACTGAATGTGGCCTTCATAAAATTCAAGATGAACTGTTTCGTAGAATGTATATTTCCATTATGAATTTATTTCATTGCATATAGAGTAATCTTCATTACTGCCATCTCTATCACAGGAGTGACAGAGATGATCTTTGCTGGACAGATGTGCTGTACTTGGCACATCCCAGTTATGAAAAAAAAAAACTGTATGTGTTGGTGGCAGGTATGACTTCTCAAATTACACCAGTAAACAGGAGTAAATTTCATTATAATTACAATGTACTGTACATGTTATTTGGTCTGTTCAGATATGCTGAATATGGGTATGGAGTAGAATTTTCACAAGAGATAAAACTTATTTCTTAATGTGAATGGTTTCTCCATCTGCAGTATATTTACAGTCATCATTGTACTGTCAAGGAAATATAATCTAATAACCCCTGACTTACTATTGCAGATGTTCCCCAAAAGCATTGCAACTGAAATGATTCAAAATGTTGTTACATCAAATTGAACATTGTTAAAAATGATCTAGTTAATAGAGAAGCTGTGTAGTGCAATACCTTCAGTAATATTTTCTTAGTGGGGCAACAAAGTACAGTATTGGGACAGAAAAGCAAATCCTTAGAGGGTCATTCCCTTATGCTTCGCTTATGAGATTTCCAAGCGCATGTAATAGTGACAAACACTTCAAGAACAAAGTCAGTGGTTCTAAGAAAATCAGATGATTATTCCAGGAAATAAGACTCATTCAAGATTTATCTTGTTTGTCAGGGTATGATCACTATAAAACTGGATAATGTGTCTGTAAGGTGTGCATCGGACTGTAAAAGCATTCTGAAAAATTACATTCTCTGTGTACTGTTCATTCAGTTAGCCCTTTTGGACCCATCTGAGGGCAACTGATGGTCCACATGCACCCACACAACATGAGAAATGAAGCAACAAAATATTCAATGTGGCACAGGTATAGATAATCTCAAGCTGAACACATCCATGTTATGCATAATAATTAATTCTTTAATTATTGCATGTTTCAAATTCAATTTGCCATTGCAGTTTAGTTGAAATATTGTGAAATGTGATTTTTTTTTTTACGGTGTGAAGCGCCCCATTTGTATGTAAGTGGAATCAAAATGTACATTTTGACAATACACTAATCTTTAGATGAGTCGAGGTCAATTCAGCTGGGAAATCACTTAACTCAAGCATAACAAAAGCTCGTGATTTTTCCTCTGCAGTCAAACTGCATATTTTTACTAAATCCGCGCAAGTCGACACATTTTTCTCGGTTCTCGAGAACTTCGACTTATCAAAGGTTAACTGTATAAGAAGAATCGTTACTCTGTATATATTCTGAAAATGGATGAGACAATTCTTGATTGGCTCAATTTGTTATTTGTAATAAGTTTGCACATCGATGGACATATTGACCGATTGAAGGTTTTCTAATGATACGATGTCAGCAATATAGACAGTGAAAATATGCTGAAATATATAATTGGCCAAAAAAATAAACATTTGTGTTATTGTGCTTATATACAAGTGAGTTGTACAGTAATATGGGATTAAGAACTGTTTAAATTCTAAACATGAATATTTAATATTTGCTTTAAACAACCCAGTTGTATACAATTACTTTTAAACAACCCGGTTGTATAGAATGACTTTTAAACAACAGTTGTTTAGAGTTTTAAAAAACTTTTTTTAAACAACTCAGTTGTATAAAATTACATTTAAACAACAGTTGTTTAGACTTTTAAACAACTTTTTTTAAACAACCCAGTTGTATAAAATGACTTTTAAACAACAGTTGTTTAAATTTTTAAACAACTTTTTTAAACAGCCCAGTTGTTTAAATTTCTTTTAAACAACAGTTCTTTAGAATTTTTAAACAACAAAGGGTTAAAAGTTTAAACAACTACGTGTTGTTTAATTTTTAAACAACAGTTGAGCGATTCACCGGTTAACTTGTGGTTGTTTAAAATTTTAAACAACCTTGTTGATTTTTTTCTAACAGTGTAGGCCTATTCAATTTTGGCCTGGAACTCTGAATTTGACTTTTGATAAAGTGATACTTATAAATATTAAACCATGGATGGTGACAAACATATCCGTTTCATAATCATACTAAGAAAGTATGATTTAAAAATCACTTTTGTAGATTATAATATTAGGCGTTAGCGTGATGTTATGCAAGGTTACTTAGACCTAAAACAGTAGAAGTTCGTTGTAGACATCAGGCGACGTAGTTGTTAGAAACGCCTAATGGTTAGATTTATATTCCGTTTGGTTTACTTAGTTAGGCTTGCCTGAAGTTATCGACAACCAAAAATGATATAGGATGTAGGGTTCTAGAAGTCAATAGGTCTAGATCTAGTCTGGACTCTTGCCTAGATTTCTAGACAAGATCTAACGTTAGACAGATTCTACCCTGCTGGCCCGACACTCCCGAGTATTAAAAGGCAAAAGCCTGCCCTAAAAAGATTAAGTTAACTGAGACAGAACTGATAGCTTGCAATTCATTGCGCCATATTTAGCTCACGATTCTTATCCATATTGTATCTAATTATATCAGTTAACTTGTCAACAGTCTAGGCTTACTAGCAAGACGTCTGCCTGCGCCTAGCAATATTTCTCCCCAGCGGTTTTTATTCTCTTACACAAATGTGAATATACGGGGCTTACATGCGAGTACCCAAGTCATCGCCAAAGAAATAGAGACAACAAACACTCACGGATCGTACCGATATTTACCTTGAAATTCAAGTGTTGGCTACAGCCGTATGTCATCTACCCATTCGCTGATAGTCGGTACAAGTTGTTTAATTTTATTTATATTTAATCAGCTAGCGAAAAAAAAAATGTAGACTATAGTTGAGACAAAGCCAGATGCGTCGATCGCTGCCAGCGCCAGAGATAGCTAGCTGGCCGGCTGGCGCCGGGTGGTAAAAGCATTGGCTGCCGCTGGCACCCTTGCCATTACGCACGCAGGGCGCTTGCCGACCCGGCCTGTTTGGCCCCCAGTTATGGCGTCGCCTTAAGAGGGCGCACTTCCATGAACAGTTGCTTGAATCGGTCTATAGGGGGGGGGGGGGAGGTGCCGTTGTCCTACCGTGATAGCAATTTTTACCATTTTCTCTCAATGTCACTGACATAAGGTGTGTAGTTATAAGTTTGATTACTGTTGGTTAATGCACGTACGCACTTGGTACCCCCCTCTCTCTCTCTCTCTCTCTCTTTCTCTTTCTTTGTAAGGATTTATTTCAACGACGCCGGTAATTTTTTTTTTTTTTCTAAATAAGAAGAATTCTGTGTAAATTTCCAAAATCACTTGCAGACTTCGAAATCTAAATCATTTTATTTTGATAATTGCTACCTTTCATGATATCAGGCTCCTATCATCAGCAAGGGGTCAAAAATGATTATCGATATTCATTTTGCTGTTTAACTCAAAGAGCAATTAAACCGTGAATCGTCTAAACTTGTTTGGCTACTCTTCAAGAACCACGTACCCACAACGAGTGAGATGAGCGCCAGTGACAAACGCCCTCAACGACTTGTTCTTCAGCAAAATGGTTTCTGAGGAGGCAGACGAAAGTCAACCTACAATGCATGCAGTCTATAGGTTCAAGGTCTTACAGAACTTTCACTGGTGGTATTCACCGCCGGAGGAGCGTTTCCAATAGTGGGAGTGGGGGGGGGGGGGACACTTCCTGGTTTCATGAGCCAACAAGTAAAAGTAGTGACACTTTATGTATTCCTTGGTATGTTGTCCGGTTCCGCCGGCCCTGTATTAGTAATAATTCATTAGTGGTAGTAGTACATTGTATAATGGATTTGGTAAAAGAATCCAAGGTACTCGTTAAAGAAGAAATGTATTCATACGACGTGCTAATGTATGTATGTATCTAATATAATGCATGCAGATATCCATGTTTGCATTAAAAGAAATGCCAACAGAAAGTATTTCCTATAGTTGACCATTAACTGAAAACTAAATCTGAATCTGAATAATAAATAACATAGTGTTTCCGTGTAAGTTGAGACAGTGGTAGATAATGTATCATTACATCAATAGCGTTTATAACAGCATAAACATCTTCTAGCGTTTATAGTCTTAAGTGGTAGAGTTATCAATAGTCATGTGGTGCAAGTGTAGTGGTCGAAGGAGTCTAAGTACAATAACGTGTGTGAAATTCTTGAATGTCACATAATAGCGAAGGAAAGGTGAAGAAAATATGTCATATTGTAGACCTATATAGAGCTAAGACATAATAAGGGTTATTCCCGACAATGTTCTCTGAAATAGCAACAAATATGATAAGTGGAAAAATGCTTAGCTTGACCTTGATATAGAAGGAAAAAAAAAACTATGATTTCTGAAGTTGAGGGTTATTGTTTAATTCAGTCTATCGTCTTGGAGAAGGTGATACATAATAATTATGATCGACTGTGTTTAAAGCCGGGATGGTTGTTGTCTTACCGAGGCAGCGATAATAATATCATCTCGTTTTTACGCTCACTGACACAAAGTGTCCTATTAGAAATATAAATAGAATTCCAACGTTAACGTCTGTCTTGAACAAAGGACAGGCACATAAATTAATCGCGTGAAGATATCAACTTTGTCGAATTAAGACCTCATGAAATCTGATGCAGGTTTTCAAATATTCCATCTTAAGGTGTTGATATGATTCTGTAAAACACAAACACTGATGCCATATACACCTACATTCAAGTTAACCCCCCCCCCCCCCCGAAACGTTTGTTTACTAAAGTTTTAATTTGCAAGATTTGTAGCATTCTGTTGGCAGTTTTGGACGAGGGTGAGTCAAAAGTTTGATACACACCTCACTATGACGTTGAATAACATTCTAATGGATTCTTTGAAGGGTCATTAAGGCTGCGCAGTTTTTATCTCTCTCTCTCTCTCTCTCTTGATATATATATAATTATATACATAATATTTAATGTGTTATTGAACATTTTACAAAGGACGATGATTATTATGAGTATTTTAAACATGGTGGAGTCATTGTGAAGATGTAATAAACTGGTTTAGTAGTCGATGCTGTTTAAGGACAAAGTAAACGTAACTTCAAAGAAACATGTTTTTGTTGAGAGAGTTAAGACTGCTGTCATTTTCGGCAATGTTAATCTCTTTGTTTGTTTGCTTGCTTGTTTCACATAATGAAAGTACCTCACACCGCGTGGAAACCTGGTTAAAGTTTACTTCATGACTAAATGGGCCTGTTATCTCGACCGATGTCAAAGGAAGTAATTTTACACAAAATGAGAAAATGACATATTATTATCTTCGAAACCTCTTCATTCCTTTTTTTTTTTAACATTAAGAAACGATATTTTGATGTTAAAATGTGCCTTCAGAGGGCATGACACGTAAATCTATGTGAATAAATCTACCTTGTTGCCTTATAATGCTTTGAGATTATATACGGTGTAATGTTTCAAGATTTCATTTTCAAGTGTCAATTCGGATATATTGATTACCTTAAGCGTCACCAGTAAAATTAAAGAAAATACTGTTATCAAGTCACAACACAAACTAGAAAATTTTGTTTGCCTAAAACTTTATAGGCACAAATTTCTAGAGTCTTATTGGCAGGTTTCAATGAGAGGGAGTTAAAACATTGATTAACATGACATTGTAACAGTGATTTAGATTGTAACGACGAATTGAAAGTTCTTAATAAAAATTGTTTTGTTTCTACATGTTCTACTCGCAATTATTACAGGCTACTAACTGCGCAGTGCGTGTGTGTGTGTGTGTGAGTGTATTGACAAACGCACCATACAAAGTATTGTATATGAGTGTATGATTGCTATGACTCACTGTGAAATTCAAAACACATAATGTACGCACATATTCCTTGGGTGTGCCATTCTATTCATAAAGTACCTCGAGATGTTGATAGAGGAAGTACAGCGAGACTATTTTCATTGAGGACATGTAGGATTACAAAAATCAACAAAGTTGCGATAGTCTGCCAGGCAGTGAAAACAAGATCAACGGGAAGTGAGAATCTGAATATAGCGATATGACCTGATGATGAATATTGAATGACAGGGGCTTACGTTCAGTATACTGATGCCAGACAAACCAGTACTAATATTTAAATCAGCGTCATATTTCAAATCTTCTTCAATGCAGTTTAGTATTAATGATGTCTGAATTTTGATATTATTAGTCCATTCTCGTAATGATTTAATTTGAATTCTCGTATAACGACCAACACAAAAATATCCTCTCTTTTTTTTCTTCTGGTCATCACCGATCTTTTTCCATTTGTTTGTAATATCTTATTTTGCTGAATCAAAAATGAATATTGCTTCTAATTGAAAATCTCATATCAACTTCCTTTATACTATACAATAGTAAACGTGAAATCGGTCTATGCAAACAGCTGTTGCACCTCCCTCCTTGTATTAGAATTCATGTCAGATTCATTAAATGCTTGTATCAAGAATATATTTTTGGTCATCTACGAGTCATTACAACTGAACACCTTCAAATTATTTTGGTAAAAATTATAAGAACTAAATTAGTCGATATGACTGATTATGTCACAAATATACTAAAAATAGTTACGGTGATTATGCCACCATTGCCGAATATTACTTGAAATTGCCTATTACTCTCCGAACGACAAACGAGATATAAAGTTATCAGAATGCACATTAAAGTAAGCTCTCTCAGTAAAAAGTTTGATGTACGGAATTGAAAAATTAGTTATCTTGTTCCCATATTTTTGAACGCAAAGCATTTCATACTTGACATTTGTGTGGTCAAAAACAAAATGATAAAAAAAACCATATACCTCAGGAGAGGTATAAGATGAAGAAGCATTAAACACAGAACTCTATACACTGCAAAAAGTCCGGTGTTAAATAGTGAACATCGAGCTGGTGTTAAATTAACACCTCCGAGTGTCATTTCCAAATTTTAAACTGTTTTTTGAAGAGTTTCTTAGTAACTGCACTTCTTGTTGATTTTTAATTTGAACAAGACGATCAAGAATTTTACATTAAAATACTAGATTTTTGAAAAAAAATGTGAAAATAAATTTACACCAAAGTAACACCAGCTGGTCTGGTCTCTTATTGAAGCTGGACGGGTGTTAAACCACTGATATTAACACCAACAAATATCAAATCAACACCATGTGGTGTCATTTCTTAATTAACACCAGTACAGTGTCAAAATGATACCAGGTACAGTGTCAAATTAACACCACGAAGTGTCAGGTGAACACTTTTCAACACCATCACAGTGCATTTTTAACACCTGTGAGTGTGGTCCTTCAATGAAGTTTGATCGGTGTTAGATTTAACACCCGTGGTGTTAAATCTAACACCGATGTTTTTACAGTGTAGTAAAATCAAAGGAATCAAGCATGGTGTGTATTATGGACATCGTGTGAGATTGAATACCGACAGAACATGCAGATAACTCATTTTGTTGCGCGGAAGAATTTCTCTTTGAAATCAAGTGAGTTGTCAAGTTAACATACACATATACCTATACCCGTGACTCAATAAAAACAAGGAAGTTTCGAGGCCAGATGGTAAATTAGTATTGAAACCAGCTTTCAATCAAAGGACATAGACAAGCATCTCCGGAAGTCTGAAAACAAATTTCTTCTTATGAATTTCATATAGTGATATTGTGAGTAGCAACACGTTTACAAGACTGAGAATGTTGAATTTCATTTTGTCTGGTTTCTCAACTTATGCTATAAATGTTGAGTACAGTGAGGTTGTGTGTCCTGAAAACATTTTGTTATGCTATTTATAAGATTATTCACAATTTTACTAATATTCTATGTAAGTATGCTTTTCTCAATACGGTGTATCGTGGTATGGTGGAAGCTCACAGGTCTATTAAATTTTGTCTTCTTTTACTTTATCCAGCAGGATTCTCATGTTATCCAGGAATCTCATCAAAATGATTGACAGCCGAGTGTTGGTTCATGTCGGTATTCTTCTCATGAATATTCACCATAGTGGTAAGGAGTACCTCCGTGTTAGCCTGTAGTATAGTTGTCGTTTTACATTATGACATCATTTATTTTCTGTACATTGATATGAATCTTTATAGACAACGAAGAGATAGGTGGGAGCTTTTGATGCAAAGGGGATGTAATGATTCAAGACTGAGCGTGAAACTATTTTCACAACTTTTGTTGTGTACTTAAGCTACTCTGGAGCCATCATCTGTCATTTCCTGCATATGCATTTACGTGTGTTAAGTGTGTCCATTTCGCTACAATCAGGACTCAGAATCGAATCTCCTTGTTTCTGTTATTGTTTCCTTCTTTTTTTTTTTCCAGTTGCAATGACAATGAACCTCGAGGTACCCTCGCCTCTCCGGGCTGGCCGTGAAGTCACGGCAGTGTGCTCCGGAAGTAGCATCCATGGCTCGGCTGCTCTGACCTGGTTTTTGAACGGCATCCAAATCACAGAAGGCTTCACCACCACCAGCGAAGTCAGCCGAATTGATGATTTCTGCACCTTTTCTGAATAGAAAGGTCACATAAACTTATACCCTCAGTCATTTAGCTTTTCTGCAAGAAAGTGCGTGAGAAACGGTCATCGAATCGTTTTGGGCCATTATAAAGATGATAGTTATACTGAGTGCCAAGAAATAGCTCCAAAACCATGTTGAAATGAGCAGACGTTTTCGTCTTTTCTTAGAAACAGATAACAAAAGATATTCTGCCGAGTCAAAACCAGGCAATAAATTGCCGACTGAAATGGCCCAGTGAGCTTGGTTTGCCAACTTGTGAAGTTTCTTATATCATAATAGAGTGTTGATAAACAATTTGCAGCTTTAAAACTCACAGGAGACTTTTTCTCTTTTTCTCTTCATTCTTGAATAAACACTTACAACGCGTCTCTTAAAGAATAGTTCATTCTTTAAAAGTTGTCGGTAGTTGTTGCTAATCAATATATAAAATGCTTCTAAAAGTATATGACAATATAAATGCCGCTCTAAATCTATGAACATATTGTTCATGTCCACTCCTCATCAATCTGTCCACATATAACACTAAAAAAGAGTTCGCTACCTTATGAGCAGCTCGATCGGATGTGACCTTTCACCGACAATCAAGTCAGAACACAAAAACCAGCCGTTTTTTCATCGTTACGAACACTATTTTGTTGACTTAACTCAGCAGCCTGTCCCTCAAAGTATCACAATGCAGAACTGCAGTCCACTTTTTCAAACTTCAACAGAGTATCTTCATAAATTTGATATTTTGGAGGCACGGTGGTAAATATTTCCAAGAGAGGCAAATGGCAGACTTGGAGGCTTTCATAACGGACCCTCTAACTTCACTAGGCTGACCGCTAAAAATAGTCAAATCAAATTAAGATACAAAAGAGCCTGTGGCAGGTATGTCCTTAATGCATATAACTATCGAAAACTGGCTATGCCTTTAAGGACACACCAGATCGAATATAAAATGGAAATTACTCTTGAAAAAAAGACATAAGGTTTCTGCCTTGTGGTTGTAAGGGTTATAATTAGAATTCTTGTCCCCGTACAAACGCATCGTCTCTATACGTCAAATTTGATTTCTACACCGACACACAGACACACACTCACATAATCCTAGACTAGAAGGAAAAATGTGTGTAATATATATATCATGGATTTTCTATGGAAACTATTTAGAAGGCAATAACAGTTTTAACACGTAGAAACATGCTTAATGACAAAGAGATTGAACACAGATGACAAAACGTTAAAGTAATGGAGTTTGAGATCGGATGTCAACTTTTACCAACTGTGATGCAAGTTGGGAAGGGTATAGAATTTTAACACCGGTTAAAGTAGGCAATCTGTGAAAGCTATAGAGCACCGTGTTGATTCTTTATCGATCTTATCCGGGTTGTAATATTTCCTGAGGGTGTGAAATTTTCTGTCAATTGCTAACTTTGTATAGCCAAAGGCAGTACGTGCTGTGAGACGAATGAACTCTAGAGCATAACGACCACTCTGTGCTAGAGACTGCGGTAACAAATGTGGAAATACGTGTCCCGGATATGCGGGTGAGTACATGCGGTTTAAGTACTATATTAGTTGGATGTGTTCCAAAATACAAACGACACCAGTACACTTGCGAACGTAGTCTAATAGACGACGCATAGAACATGTACATGACCTGGAAAAGTTGTTTAAGGTTATCAATTCGTGTTCTAGAAGGGTAATTTAGTTTGGTTGCCACCTTCACAATTATCTTTGCCATTTTTTTTTTCTTAGCCTATAATTAGCATAATCACTGTCATCAGCATTATGTGCAATGTAATTGCTAATTTTAATACAGGAAGACTGAAAACAGAGATAACACGACTTTTCAAGATTTTTTTCCAACCTTAGGAATCTATCTATAACACCTGTTTACAATTCCAAATGTTGCAAGACAAGTGTCTAGAGTAGCATAATTAGCGTAATGAGCTAATTTGCATAAATATGTACAATAATAGATTGCACTAGATTCACATTTTAGTATATATATTTTTCTTCTTCCTTTTTTTTTTCTTTCTTCCTCTTCTTCTTCTTCTTCTTCTTCTTTATCACATAGGCATACCCCGCTTTTCTTATTTGGCACCATTACATCATCTAGTCTTATCTTCTATCTGTTCTCCGTTTCTTTTTCACAAACACTGATTACTCGGGGTTTACAGCCAAACAAGCTAGCTTTCATGTAGGTCCCGTCATACTTCTCTTTGATCAACCCCATTTCGATTTCGATTTTGACCAGTTATATCATTACATGTAATTACTGTGTTATCACCATGTATATTGTTTGTTTTCTGCACATTGCGCAAGGTAAAAGAACTTGTTTGATTTCTGTTGTAATGTTCATAAATGAGAAGTATGAAAAATAAATGAATTGCATTGAATGAATAGATGACACCAAAAACCATGTATTTGGCCTGGAAAGTTGTATATTACAGTGTGTGTGTTTTTGTTTTTTGGTTTTTTTTGCTTCATGTCTTACATTGTAGATGGGCACTAAATAATATCAAACTTTGTTGTCACCTTGGCAACCTATAGAGCAATTACAGTAAAACGCTTAGATATAGCATATTCACCTAATCAGCGCAATAATAATTAGGTAATTGGCATATATCTTGGCAATCTCAATGCAGGAAGCATGAAAACAAAAAGAAAGTACTTTTTTCATTAGGTTTCTTCGACAAGATGCCCATTCAACAACATCTTATATATATATATATATATATATATATATATATATATATATATATATCCAAATGGTACGAGTGTCTTAAATGATATAATCATAATTAGCACAATGAGCCAATTTGCATATTTCATTAGTTTAAATGGCACCAGACATTATGTATGTGCTCTTGAAAAGTTCGGAATACATTAGTTTGTGTTCTTGTTGTTGGTCTTGGGTAAAGTTGTGCAAATCACGTTTCTTAATGTGTCAGAAACTGCGTTGCCGTGGTGACGGCATATTACGGCAATAGATCGGGAAAATAATTGTTAGGGATCGGAAAATTTCCTTATTTCTCAAGCAAAATGTTTACGAAGCTTGGTACACACTTTGTCAGGGGCGTAGGCGGGGGGGGGGATGTGTGTGCATCCCCCATGCAGCTCACAAGGTTGGGGATGACATGTATAATCATTCCCCCTTCCCCCACCTTTCGGGTATTTTTTTTTTTTTTTCATTGGTAACGGGCATTCTTTTTTTTTTTCGTTTATTATGATTACCACTCTTCTTCTTCTTCTTCTCATCATTATCATTATTAGTGTTATTGTTATTATTATTAGTATTATAATTATTATTATCATTATCTTATTATTATTATCATAATCTTCGTCAATATCACCTTCTTTCCATATTTTTGATCCCTAAAAAAAGATTTTCTTCTGCCTCTGATGGGACGGTGTGACTAAATGTTTATCAAGAGACGTATTATTATTATACAACTTGTTAAATAGGGTAAATACGTAACTCTTAAATTACTGCTATTGTTATCATTATAATTTGTATTATAATTTGAAGTCTCGAGTATACTCGGGCAAGTGTCTATGGGAAATCCGCGTTGTAGCAAAATCAGCCCGTCCACAATGGATTTGTTGTCTTGTAATCTTGGAACTATAGCACACTTTCATATACAGTATAAGAGAGCGCCTTTGTCATTTTTTTTTTTTTTTTGGAGGGCGCGTAAGCGCTTGCGATTTTAACAGCACTGTACACTCTTTAAAATATCTAGTCATTTTGTGACTAGATTTTTGGTTCATATTTTTTCAACTAAATTCTAGTTATTTTGACTAGAATTCTATCAACTTTCAAGCAAATTTGACTACAATCGAGTCAATCGTTTTTACGCTTTAGCTAGAACCGTCTTGTCAACACTTCTTTGAAACGTGATTGGCTCTTGTCTGCGCGCTGCACGCAAAGAGCTACATGGCGGCGCAGGCAGAGAGCAAAAGCGTACTCGATCGCACGATCCGTGAGGAGTGTATGCTGAGCGTATATATGTAACGCATCTACCCTAGCAAGCGCCACGTACGTACGTTATATTAGTACATACGTACTTGATCAAAATGGAGTTTGTGGATGACAAGCTTTCTGAGTGGGGCCTCGACAAATTTATCAAAAATTTTGAGGGTAAGTGCTGTATTTATTTTGTAGCATATTATAAATCGTGTTTAGAAGCTTGTAGTGTACAGCTTCATATTAGGTATTGATTCAGTATTATCTAAAAAGATAATTTGCTAAAATTGGGCGAGCTCGGGAGAGAGCTGCTGCTGCCTTGGGCCTATCAAGTTGCCTCAAATTGTTCGCGCCTAGCCTAAATGTGTAAAACGTGCTGCATGAACCGTTGCGTTGTTGGGAGGCAATGATTAGCAGCATAAACATCGGTGAACATTGCAAAAAAAAAAAAAAAAAAAAAAAATCCCCCCAAAATCGGCTTTGTGACAAATATGGTTTCAAGCAATTGTAAGATATGCTGTTACAATATTGGGAGGTCTTTATTAATTTGGTTAGAGACGATTACGGTGATGTAATCAGATTTACCGCACTTGTCTTCACCACCTTTCAATTAGCAGAAGGTTCACTTTTCGAATGAATTCACAAACAACCGCGCACTCGCAAGTCACAGGCGAACGAGCCGATCTCCGTCATTTTAGGGGGCTTAATTCATTTTGGCTCATCCCTGTCAGTCCCCACCCGTCCTCTTTCCTTCGGTCCAAGATCTATTTGGCACCTAGTTCTAACTGCACTTGGTACAATGGTAGCCTATAGACCGGTGATCTATCGAGTCTCTGTACTGTAGTGTAGACCTAGACCTATCTACCAGTACCAGTAGTACCAGACAAAAGGTCTAGCCTTCATGTAGAAGAACTCTAGTAGATCTATAGTATAAGGATGTAGGTAACCTAGGTCTAGAGGCATTATTGTCAAATAGGTCCTCATTCACTTCTTCGCACGCGTGCACTTGCGTGTAAAGTACCGTAGGGCCTACTACTACTAGAATCTAGCAGTTAGTCTTAGTTGCTTGATCTTTTCCTGATACGATAAGCTAGAAATATAGTCAAATAGGCCCTACACATAGATCTAGATACTTGGTAATTGAACATCTAGTCTAGATCTTCTAACTACAACGTTTTCATTTTTGCTAGTCTAAGCCCTTTCAGTCCTCTTCTCATTTGGTCTAGATCTAACTGACACTTGCGCTTGGTACAATGGTAGCCTAGACCTCGGATCTATAGGTCTACTGTAGAAACTACCACCAGTTCCAGACAAAAGGTCTAGCCTTAATATAGAACCCCTTAATAGTGAGAAGCTCTAGAGGCATTATCGTGAAATAGGTCCACACTCATTCACTATGCAAGCGCGCACTTGCGTGTAAAATAGTTTTAGACTTAGTCTAGAATAGCCCGACCAGACGCCGTGCGGAGCCGGTTGAGCGACAGGGCTGTGTATGTACTATAATTAAGTCTAGAATTAAAAGTCTAATGACACTGACATATCTAAAGGGAAATTCGACAAACTGATGTGGCTCTAAGTACTGTCATGGAACTGGGTTTATAATCCCCAGAAAATGATTGTGTGCCAGTCATGTTATATTATGGTCTCACACTGGCAATATGTACTGTACCCATTAGGAGAATAATGTGATATGGCGGAGGCATACCAGTGGCACAGCGACATTTCTAGTTTTTAAGTTAAACAAAAAAGTATCCTTTAGGACACCTAAATATTGTGCACCTATCAGGATCAAAGTGGTCATAACTTAAAATATTTCAATTCTATCCCTAAAGATATACATTTTCAAAAATGAATTTCCAGAGGATTTCCAAAATGTAATTGAGAATGAGGTAGGATAAGGTGGTAACATCTTATAAATGGATAAATTTGACTTTTGATCCCAAAATGTCTTATTTTGAACATCTTATGTGTTTTCCCTTTGCTCTTACCATGAAATTTTCAATATCTTTTAATAATTAATCATGAAATCCTATTTTTGATGATGCATAAGTTATGATTGGGGTTTGTTAATTTTATAATGAAAGGCCTACACGTTAACTTCTGATTTTATATATCACAGGTTGATCAAGGCTTTCGGATACTTTTCGAAAGTGAACTCTGCAGATGCCCTCTTCGAAAAATGGCCGAAAATGTCAGCAAGAGTTCTGGAATATGCAGAAAAACAAGTGCAGTAAGAAGATTCTCAATGTCGAAGATCCACATTCAGGTATCACATTACCATGAAAATAGCACAATTCTCACGGGAACTTAACCATTTGACTCGTGTATGCATTATATAGGAGGGACAATGATCTAAGCAGATATTGGGGTCACAATTTTAAAGGTGAAGGTCATTGCGTTTATATATGTGAAAAGGACACTCTTGTGCTAACTATTTATTTGGTGGATCAAACATGAATCATACTTGCATATGAGAGGGACAACGATCATATTAGAGTTGGGATCACAACATTGGCCTATAATAGATGGGGAATCTGCATGGTTTACGTGCAAACGTAATGTCAATGACCTTCGACCTCGCCCACCGTTGACATTATTTGATCTGGCCGGCAGCCACTATTTGCATAACACACTTGTTATTCACATCACACCCTTCCCGAGCTGCTGCCCCGCCAAAATAGCCCGGGCTTAATCAGGTTAAGTGTTGAGAACCATTAGATCAATATGAAATGGGCCTGACGCAACGTCATTTAAGTAGATTTTATTTTCCACTTTGTGTAATACATTTCAAATTGACACTGTCATATTCCTGATCTGGCAAAGGTGGAGACATAAAGTTTGACCCTGTGCAGTCGAGGATTCATCTGTAGTAGTTTTTCCTTTTTTTTTTTTGACCGGGGGGGGGGGGGGGTTGGATCCATTAGAAGAGAAAAATGAATGTGTTCACTCATGCATTAAGTTTCTCTTTGTTTCAAATACCAGGTTAAAAGACCATTGAATGTTCTTTAATTTGATACATAATCTATTGATCTTTTGAAATCCTTGAAAAATATTAATCTTTTCCTGGGTCTTGATAAAGATTTAAAATTAAAAACTCTGATATGAATAAATGAAATAAAACTAATTTTGGCAATAGATTGAGAAAAAATGCAACCCTCTAGAGAATGCAACCTTTATAAGGGATGATTGGAATTGAAATGTGTATCTTCTTTGTCATTTGAATTTTTACAGAGAGAAAGTATTAAAAAGATAATAAAACTCCACGTGCCACATTTCATGAACTTGTTTGCTAATGTTTGTGTTCTCCTTAGATGATGAGAAGAGCAACCTGGCTCTACAGGTTCTTCCTCTGTTGTTTCCAGCTGGGGTGAAGAAACGGGCAGAGAGAAGTGTACAGCGTGCAACTATGGAAGAGAGCATGCCTGCATTCATCAATGTCGAGAAGGTGATGATAGAAATAGGGATCTAACACTGAAAATAGTGCAATACCCTGTGTTGTGTGATTGGGTCAGTTGACATGCCATGAAATATTTGTCACTTGAGATCTATATTCAGTCAAGTGAACACATTCCTTTTATCCTTTAATTGACATTTAGTTATCCTTTAATTCACCATATAGTCAAATTGCTCTGAAAATGCTTGCTGATTCCTATTCATTTAGTAAGTAATCGATGGAATTTCTATTAATGATAATAAGAATACTAATAACAGTATTACCACTAGTGCTACTACTAATGATAATGATAACAATTACAGTCACCATAATAAAATGTGCTTCGTATGTCCATAGTTTCTTGCAGCTGGAATTATCTCACTGTCTGCTTGATATATTGTAAGGCAAGATCAAGTACATTAAAACCATAAACTGGTGAAGGGCTGAAGATAGAGGTGTGCAGAAGAAAATGTTAAAAAAAATGATATAAAAGTGGCATGGCAAAATCATGTAGATGAAGGGGGCTTTCATTGGCAATATTTTTTTCCAAATTCAGAAAATGAATGAATCTCCCAATGTTTATGATGGTATATCAACAGAATTCATGTTTGATACACTGATTGATGTTTGTGTTTTTATATTGGTTAGATTATTCAAAAGCACTTCTCTTTTATGCCTTGGTTGTGGATCAAAATTTTGAATATTTGTCTTTTATCTGTTTGTTAATCTCTTATTAAAGCTATTAGAGAAATTTCTTTATTTGCTTTTTTACATATAGATGGGACGAACCTGCCTATGTATTTGGAAGGGAAACGAGAACCTCATGTCCTGGTCTTCGGGGGGAGAAAGAATCCGGAGCAGGCATTCGTGGCTGTTGAAGGAGATGCGATCCCTTGCACATCTCTGCTGAAAGCAGTAGATGTATGTTTCAAACTTACTTATGTGTTGGACATCAACTACTGCTGGCAGTGCAGTCATACATAACATATTTGCAAAAGTATGTGTATGGGCTGGGAATGGGTGATGGTCCACCAACATCCTCTGTTGTATTGCTTAATAACTTCGTTGAGCAAGAGTAAAGCCGTAAGGGCTCCACTGTACACCAGCTAGGGCGCTGAATTGAAATGTTCATTGAACAGTAACATCGTATATTGATCTGTTTTTGTAACACATATCTATTTCTGAAGATATAGTTGATTTTGTGGATTGTGGCATGTGGAAATTTTCTTTGGGATTGTCCAGGTTTATATGAGCTGGCCATAATAAGGAGGGATGGTCGATTTTGGTGGCCTTATTGTAGAAGCCCTTTTTG
The DNA here is from genome assembly GCF_964275005.1 of Diadema setosum. Classification (NCBI taxonomy): domain Eukaryota; kingdom Metazoa; phylum Echinodermata; class Echinoidea; order Diadematoida; family Diadematidae; genus Diadema; species Diadema setosum. Next base: position 44,095,827 of record NC_092687.1, on the reverse strand, counting down.
TGTTGCCTAGATTAAATAGTGTATATGATGCAAAAGAAAATGACACCAAGATCATAATATTTGGTTGATTCGTTTTTATTCTATGCTTTGTTGGAGTAACAACGTAATTTCAAAGGTCAAAAGTCAAAGGTCGAGTGACAGTGCTAAAATTTCACATTTTTCTTCATATCTTTGAAATGGTTCACGGTATCTTCATGAAACGTAATGCATATACAATGTACATGTGTTGCCTGACATTGCTTCTCTGTGGATGTTTTGGGACATGAAATCAAAGATCAAGGGTCAAAGGTCACCTTAAAATGCTAAAATTGCATTATTGAATGCTGAAATTATACTACTTTCTCCATATTCATTCGGAGAAAATATGTATATTCATACATGATACACAAATAAATTAATGCACAATGATTGTGTAGGAAAAGTTTTGGGTCAAGTGAAAATGCTAAAATTTTGCTCATCCATATATTGAAAGTGGCTCTTAAGTACTGTCATGGAACTTTGTGTATAATCACCAGAAATTTATTATGTACCAGTCATGTAACATACGGTTTTACACTGGCAATATGTCCTGCACCTAATGGAGAATAATGTGATATGGCGGAGGCATGCCAGTCGCCATAGCGACATTTTTAGTTAAACATAATTCGAATCTCAAAACCGTCATCTTCCTCAGAAAAATGCTTCATCAAAAAAGGCTTCATCAGCATTGGCAATTTGAGATATGAGCCAAAAAAAGATATTTCATTGTTTTATTGTTCAACTTCAGAATCTACAAACCGAATGGAAGTCTGCACAATGATTCAGCATTGTGTATGAGATCAAAGATGGCCAGGTTTGAGCGTACCCAATGAGAACAATCATACTTTTTGACTCTTTTCAAATATTTGATCCCCGTTATCTATACATGTATATACTCGCCAATTGACTGGGCGTGCGAACGCAATGCAGGAGAGCTGTGTGTATGTGGGGCTCCCTGATCAAATCAATCACTCAATATTATCAAATATCAATTATCAAATTGTCTATGTGAACTTTTTATCCGAAACATTTTTTTTTTTTTGTAAACCCATTTCGATCAATTAGATCTCTATCATCATTAACTTGCCATTGTTAAATGTGCTATCAACTGAAAGCCTGATTATTGTAGTTTACATGATGCCTCGTTTGTTATGATCTAGGAAACTTGAGATATGTGACAAGGTAGAATGTCATGGAAGGCCGAGTGAAAATGAATGTTAATTTTGAGGAAAAAAAAAAAACGTTCGTGTACATGCCTTGTATTCTACACACATTGTTGATAATGCTGAATTTTCAATTTGCAAAGAGAGAGTCATGAAAGAAAATGAATGAAAAATCATAGATGTTCATGAATCAATGCAATATTCATTGCAAGCTTTATACTCAGTGTTACGAGTAGCATGTTCCGATGATTATTGGTTCAGAATAAAATATGCATTTGTGTCAGTTAAATGTTACACAATTTGTCATTGCATTCATAATTGATTTGTGACTGATGTGTGATTGGTGAGATTGAAAAGATGTTCTGGTCATTTTGAATAGAAACTAGTTGAATTTGACTAGATTCATGAATCACAACACTGACTACATATCTAGTCAAATAACTGATCAGTATATTCTAATCATCTTTTACTAGAAACCGGTCAAACCAACTAGATTTTCTAGTCATAAACATTGACTAGATTTCTACTCAAAATCTGTGACTAGTTTTTTCTAGTAAAAATGACTAGAACAGAGTAAGTGCCCCTGGGATCCTATAATCTAGTCAAATACGACGAGATTCTAGTCATATCTGACTAGGTATTTTTTAGAGTGTATGATTTTAATACTCAACCGTTCTGTGACCGTATCACTCAGTATTTATTTCGCTCACTCTTTTGATTGAAAACTTTCTCAAAATTCCTCCAAAAGAGTGCACCAGATCGTTGAATTTCAATTCTACAAAATCAAAAACTACCACGTGAACGAGGAAGAACTCCATCCCACACCTTCCCCGCTAGTTCCACCGCCATAAACTATTAGTAGACAGTGAAAAGACTCACACACAGAAATATCACGATTTATATAATTAGACCTATACATGTCTGAATGGCCTGAGCAGTTTAGAGTATGCTGCAGATCGTTAAATTTCAGTTCTATGCAATTAAGCTCGCTTGAAATCATCGGACACAATGATGCGACGTGTTGATTGGTTAAAGTGGACTTATCGGCTTTTCCAACTAAACGGGAATGGAATGTATCAGTTTTTACAACCAAACACTGATTATAGACAGAAATTACTTGTGATATATTACGTTTTGATACAAAATTATTTTTTTATTCAGATCGGTCCCACATGCAATTACTTAACTCACAGTTATACATCGATTTTCATTATTTTTTTTTTTTTTTAAATGGACTTATCGGTTTTTGCTAACAAGCTCTTTATGTTGATATTCAGTTCACGGATTACGTTGCTACCCTGACAACGTTTTGTTTGATCTTACTTTGGTTTACTTTGTTCACTTTTACTTTTTTCTTCTCCCTAAAGAGAGCCGTTATCACGATGAGCCTTTCCCCGCCAATTAACACATGAAGGACCAAGGTCCTCTGTTGTTAGCAATGATGAAGTATTCTACCTAATACCTTTATACCCACAGTTTGCTGACATAGTATAGGCCAATTATTTGTTGAAAGTAATGAATAGGGGCATTGAGGGGACTTTACTGTAATGTTTTGATCATTGGTATGATTTTTTTATCATGTTGGGAGATGCTTTGAAATACAGGAGACATATTTGTGTGATTTTCCTGTTACATCTTTTAATCACATTCTATTCATGGATGCATATACTACAACTTTAAATACAGTAGCACTATCCTTTCAAAAGTTATCAGAGTTGCAAGTGAAGAGTGAGTAAAGGGTTTTCATGAAATGAAAAAGGGTCTCGACATGTCTAAGTCGTAACGGTTTTGCAAATGAACCTGTTAATGCTATACCATACTTCTATGGGCCTATATGCTCTGTTATAGGACAATCATCTTTGCATAAAGTATGTAATATTTATGTATTATGTAAAATAAATGTTCCATTAATGTAATGCGTGTATTATGTATTTTGAATTGGTTGCATATAGGCGTATTTGTCTTTTTTCCATAATATTTCAACTATCAAGACTTCCCATTGTGGTTATCAACAACATCATGAAACCCTGAATTTGAGAACGACCCAAGCCATAATGTGGTCAATCATCTTCGAAAACCATGTACTTGTTACGTGTAATGATAGACTTGTAATAATCATGCAAGATTTGCAGAATTTAATTCTGTATACTTTTTTGATTTGTATTACAGTTGAAGAGTTTGTTCGCAAAAACCGATAAGTCCATATTTGCCAAATGCAGATATTTACGATTAAAAGTCAAGAAAAATAAAGAGAATAATAAGAAAATGTTTGCTTCTTTTGACCATAACTTCAAAAATGTACCTTTAACAAGAAGTGACCAATATATCATTTAAAAGGTATTATTTTGTCCTTTATGACAGAGGCCGTACTTCAAAATCTTCAAAATGGACTTATCTGTTTTTGCGAACAAACATTTCAGTACAAGTTGTGTATTTGGATGATATTCACAGTACATTTCAAAAATAAATAAGAATATTAGCATGTGACTTGTTTTTTTTTTTCCCTTCGAATGTGATGGAGTGTGATGGACCTGGGACTTGATACTACATTGTAGTATTATGATTGTATGAAGGTCTGTAAGATATTGTGGGGGGGGGGGTACTATATCACGTGGTCCTTCTGCATGCATCGGATGCTAGTATGCTCGCTAGATATAGCTAGCTAGCTATAGTAGCTAGCTAGCAGCAAGCATGCACAGAGTATAGAAGCAAAGATCGTACACTCATAATGCACTTGTCAATTGTAGTCCCGGCCCATGGGTACCCGGGGATGGCCGGGACTTGCAACCAAGTTGGGCGGGGATTTCAGCATTTTTTTCGCCCGGGTGGGTCGGGAATAGACCGGGCTTTGTAGGGGTAAATTCACTTAATTTGCCCCGGTGGGCCGGGGATGTACCGGGGTGTTGTCGGGGGAAATTCAATTTATTTGCCCCGGTGGGTCGGGAATGGACCGGGCTTTGTCGGGGGAGATTCACTCATTTTGCCCCGGTGGGCGGGGAATAAACCGGGGTTTGTCGGGGGGAAATTCGCTCCAACCAAATGGCAGGCATTTGGGGTGGGAATTTTGGCCGGGATTGAGCCAGATTTTGCTTGAGAGTTGACCATGACTTGTACCATTTCCAGTACGGTAATGTGACCATAAATTATTTCGCTTGACTAGCAATTCCCCGGTATGAGGACTCGGTAACATTGCCCAAAGTCGCGTTAACGCATGAATCACGTAAGAAATAATAGAGCCTAGCGCGAAACATGCGCGATTTGCGCATTTCATGCATTTTTCTGACGTGGAACCTTCGCTCGTATTGTCCGCGGATGTGCACCGGATCTGCGCTTTACGCGATTCCATGCGGGCTCGGTCACACTGCCCAAAAGTTGCGTAATCGCATAAATCACGTAAGAAATTTGGTTTTGCGTGCTTGTCCGTCGAGAATTTCACCATTTTCGCTGATTTACGCATTGAAAAATCACCGATGAATTGCGCAAGAACTACGGAAAGATCACGCAAAAATATAACGCCACAATCACGTACGTGAGTTGTTAGTGATACATTAGTGATTTATCGATCAGCATTTCGTAATTTATACATGCGCTTATTTGCGTGTTCTGTTAGAGATACATAGGCCTACGCCAATATATTTTTTTTTTCAGTGATTTTCAGTCATACGTAGGTGTTACAAGCGCGAAACATGCGTCATTATTCATGTCTGCTAATCGTCAGCGGACAGTCGTTGGTGAACGCGATAGCGGCAACATTTTCGCGAACAATCGCTGATATTCCACGCATATTTCGCGCATTGTTCGCGTAAGAACCACGCAAACTACGCAAAAATTACGTAAAACAGCGCAATAATGCGTAAACTTTTACGCGAAGCCGAGTTTTGAGCTCCTCAAAACCCGGAATTGCGTAAAGCGCCGATCCGGCGAACATCGGCTGACAACTACGAAGGTTCCACGTTGTAGACAAACTCATGAAATGCGCATGTATCGCGTAAATAAGGCTCGAATTTCTTACGTGATTCATGCGTTTACGCGACTTTTGGGCAGTGTGACAGGTCCTCAAAGGCCAGGTTTTTGAGCAGCTCAAAACTCGGCTTCGCGTAAAACCAAAAGTTATAGGCAGTATTGCGCTGTTTTACGTAATTTTTGCGAAGTTTGCGTTGTTCTTACGCGAAAAACGCGCGAAATATGCGTGGAATATCAGTGATCGTTTGCGAAAATGTAACTCACGTTCATGTGCGAATCATGCGTGATTCATACGCAATTCATTGTGATAAATTTTCCGTGGACCTCAGTCGTCGCGCACAACCACGAATTCGCCCTATTTGGGGCCTTTATTGCTTGCCTATGCGCTGAAAGTGCGTGGTTTAGTGATTTTTGAGTGATATTTCCGTAGTTCTTGCGCAATTCATCGGTGATTTTCATCGCGTAAATAAGCGAAAATTCTCAACGGACAAGCACGCACAACCAAATTTCTTGCGTGATTCATGCAAACTTACGCGACTTTTGGGCAGTGTGACCGGGCCTTGAGGGTCGGGATTTGGCCGGGGATTTCTATGCAAAATGCCCGACTTGTCGGGGACTTGACCGGGGATTTCTGCACAAATATTGCCCGGACTGTCGGGGAATTGGCCGGGGATTTCAACTTCAATTTTGCCCGGCCTGCCGGGGACTTAGCGGGGGATTTCCGTGAAAATTCTGCCCGACCTGGCCGGGACTTGGCCGGGACTTGGCCGGGTGGTGTAACATCGCAAAATTGCAAGTGGGATGCAAGTCCCGGCCATCCCCGGGTACCCATGGGCCGGGACTAGACAAGTGCATAAAGATGGTCAGCTCTGCTCTCCCGATTTTACGCGGTCGCTGATGAGACGCAAGCAGAGCGAGTAACCCGCTCTGGACGCAAGTGGCTGCCGCCCTCTAGCGGTGAGCGGGGATAATCGAACCTGGGTCGGAAGCACTGAAATCCATCTAGTGGTCAGACTAGACGTCTGGCGGGCTTGTGTAAACCTAGGAATTTTTAAATTATAGGCCTTTTCAGCGCCCTTACTTTCAAATTATTACCTCTTTATGTGAATGAAAATATACATTTCTGGAGTGAAAACTAGTCAAAGAATCCACTGTTATATCATATTTTCTCTAAAACTATGAGGGTATTTTTTCTCCTTAAGAAAATGGCAAGAATTTTTGTCAACTTTACATGTTCGCTGAAATGTTTGATTTTTGTAGTAAGCATGGCTATATAACCTCGCTTGAAAATCATGCTACAATTCTTATAAGGCTTATTACATTTTGAATTTAAGCAATCAAAAATAAAGGTTTGAATTGATAAAAAAGGGTTTAAAACATATTTTTACGGGTACCTCTTGTAGGTTAAAATTTCGAATTTAGTTACAAAAGTTTCTCAGACACATTACACGTTCACTTTAATTTTTCGCCATTTTCTTTAAAGGAAAAATATTTATATATAGGAACAAAATAAACAGACCTTTAGCAGCTAATAATATCACAGCTTGTCATCATGACTATAATTTTATACTTGTATTCAATCAAAAGTTCTCAAGAGAGCTTTCACAACTTTCCCGGATCATTCAGGCTTCATATGCACAACAGTGACTGCTATTCAACACTTCATTTACAGAACAGAGAGATGGGTTAGATATAAAATGGAATTCCGCTTATTTGGATTTTCTTGATTGAAACAACCACAATGAAATTATGGCAATACACAATATTAATTCAGAGTCTTATATTCCTAGGTTCTTTATTCAACTGAAAACTTGACAAGTAGAGTGAATTATTTGACTACTAAGCACCGGCGTATAGCCAAGGGGGGGGGGGGGGGATGGAGGCAGTTGCACTCCCCCCCCCCCCCTAAAGATTTGGACCGGGGATTTGAAAGGCGGGGGGGGGTGAAAAATTGCGTGTATAGGGCCCTACCACTGTAAGCATGTGTGCATGAATATAATAAGCCGCTCCCTTTCAACCTCTTATTAAGATTATAGTTTTCACTCAAAGTGTGAACCAGATCGTTAAATTTCAATTCTAAATAGCAAAATCTCTCCAGCGTGGGAGGGGTATCCCCCTCTCACATCCTCCCCCGCTGCATATTCGGTCCGTTTCCTGGCACATTTACATTGACAGATTCCAAAATGTTTCATTGAAGTTTGCATCAGATCCATGTCTTCAATAGTTTAGTTATTCTATCAAATATATAAGTTCCCTAATCCTCGTTTGATTTACCATTACCCCGCTCGATCGCTGTCGGTTATGCATTGATTTAGACTCTGTGAGCACTTTGGGGATTGACAATTATTTTCCGAATGATTCAAAAAAAGTGCGCATCATTCTATGTCAATCGTAAAATGCAAACGTTCCGTTAGGGAGGGGGTTGCCCCTTAATTCCCACATCGTCCCCTTTCCCCTGACAACTTCCACGTATCATTAGTAGGCCGGTACGAGATACGAGATACCACAATTAAGTCATTCAATTATCTGTGAATATTTCTTTTTCTTCCTTTTCATAGAAAAAATCCAAAATTTCACCAATAGTGTACATCAGATCGCTGAATTTCAGGTCTAAAAATCCAAAATCTTCCTAGCGTGGGAGGCCCCTCTCCCACATCCTTGTAGAGAACTCTAAGTTCTCCTCCCCCAATCGTGAAAACGGATCGACTCCCTTGTCCCTTCCATTCCCTTCGACCTCTCGGTCACTCCGCTCTCTCGCGCCGATTTTTTAAAATGTTTTTGTCCAATCCCATCAATTAAACTGAACGATGCCCCTGGGAATGATTACTTTAATTGACTTAAATGAAGAAAATTCAGAAACGCAGGAGGTATAAGGAAATTATTACATACAAAGAAATTAAAATCCATATTACTATTTCATTGATTTCATTTTTGCATTTTGCATGGCGAGGCTATGTTTTAAAAAGTGAGGGTGTCAAAATCGTTTTTCAAAATGAAAACAAAAGAAGAGCGAAACAGCAACAAAAAGGTGTTGATATTTTTGACGTGCAATTTTCGGCCGAAGGTCGGCTGATAACCCTCCCATCTTATGTTCCATCAAAAAAAAAAAAAAAAATGTCGGGGATGCAAACATTCAATCCCTTTGTCTTCTGAAAAAAAAAAGGGGGCAGCTCCCCACCAAGCTCCCCAAGCCCCCACCCCAACTATAATTGCGCCAGTCCGGTTATGGGCTTGTAATCGTGATTGTATGTGATGGTGACTGTCATAAATCATCCCCCCCCCCCCCCACTGTATATGGCCACACTTTGAACATTGAGAGTTTTCCAAATGCGACAAAATGTGTGCACCAGAACGTTTAACGGCAATTAGTCTTCCTCGTGTTGATAGGAGGTGGAATAAGGCTTATCCCCTCCCACATCCTCCTCCTTTGTCTCCTTCCACATAGGCCTACTTGCTACACTTCTCTGATTGACAATTCAAGATATTCCAGCAAAAGTGTGCGCCAGGTCGTTGAATTTCAGTTCAAATGAAAAAGCTCCCTCGAATATGGGAGACGTATCTTGCCACCTATACCCATTGCTTGGTCCCCTCCATGGCAATTTCCGAATTTTTGACACACAAAAAAAAATGTGCCCAGATCACTTTATTTCAATTCTTAAAACGCAAAATCTCCGTCGGATGTGGGAGGGGGCACCCCTTCCCACACCCTCCCCCATCTAGACCTTAGCATACACAGTGATGATGCACACGCGGAATAAAAGCCAAATTTCGTGATTTAGCTTTTAACACTTCCTTGAAAAAAACCTTATTTACTTGCATCATTTATTAATTTTTTTTCGGGAAAAATTGTAAGTATGTCATGAAAGGTTTATAATTTGCACCAGATCGCTGAATTTCAGGTCTGAAAATGCAAAATCATCCTGTTGGAGAAGATATTCCCCTCTCTTACACCCTCATTTTCATTTTTTTTTTTTTTTTGGTTGAACGTGATATTCAACTAAATACAAGAAATTTATTTATGATAACATTTTGGGGGCAAATTGTTCAATAATAGGCCTAATCTATATCAAAATACTGCTACCTTCTTAAACCAGTGGGACCGTCTTGAATTGATAAAACACGCAAAAATGCATCAAATTGCACCGTTTACAACATCAAAGTGTAAAAAAGTTCTCACTCTGTGTGTGTGTGTGTGTGTTTGTGTGTGTGTGTGTGTGTGTGTGTGTGTTAGGGGGGGGGGGGGAACATCCTCCTCCAATACCCTCCCCCTAACCTGGCTACGTCGGTGCTACTATATATAGGCTACTAAATGTATAGGAACCTATATACATACAACCCAACTTGGAAACTTGTAAATCGAAATAATGATGAACCTGTTGATGGTTTGGTGTAGCTATTGGTGCAGATTAAAGGACAAGTTCACCTTCATAAACATAAGGATTGAGAAAATGCAACAATATTAGTAGAACACATCAGTGAAAGTTTGAGGAAAATTGGACAATCGATGCAAAAGTTATGAATTTTTTAAATTTTTGTGTTGGAACCGCTGGATGAGGAGACTACGACAGCTTGTGAGTCATATACGTACAACAGTATAAAGAAAATGTAAAAGAAACTTCAACATATTTTCACTTTTTTCGCATAATAAAAGAGCACTTGACTTGTCTCTTTCTAAAGGCAGGGGGAATAATAATTATTACCCATAACATGACTGTGTCGGTAAGGAGTCAGGGTAATGTGTACTTTTTTCAAAAGATGGAATTTTGTGAAATTCTCTTTATATTTTCCTTATATTGTTGTACGCATGTGACATCTAAGTTATTCATACACAGCAGTAGTCTTCTCATCCAGCGGGTACTGCACAAAAACTTCAAAAATTCATAACTTTTGAACGGATTGCCTGATTTTCCTCAAACTTTCAATGATGTGTTCTACTAATATTGCTACATTCTCTCAATCCTTATGTTTATGAAGGTGAACTTGTCCTTTAATGCACTGCACCAATTCCTATATTTATTCATGATTCTCTAGATCTACAGAAAATTCTTTCTTTATTTTCTTCAATAGCCTGTCTTTGGTCTCATACAAACATATCGCGAAAGTGCATGCTCATACAGGCACCTGCATAGTACATGGCCCGAAAACTTCACCCGCTGAAGTATATCCCCGCTGAACGCTAGTTGGCGCACTCCTCCCAGCGTTTCACTTTTCGACCGAGAGTTGGCCATGGCCAGTACGATGATCTGATGATGAGAAGCTAGACTAGCCAGAGAAGCTGCAAACAAACTGCTAGCTAAGCCCAGATCCTAGCAGGATGGTGAGTCGAGCCTATTGTAAAGTGATATTTAAAGCTGTATTTCGGGGTATTATAATGGCAATTATTATTACCAGTGTTCATTGTATAATGTTTGAGGGCGATGATGCTAAGCAATGCTTATTTTTAGGATATGATTTTAGCTGTCAGTTGCCGGCTCCTGCTGCAGCTACATGTAGGGTCCTACAGTGGGATTGTAGTTGCATTTCCACTAGGCCTAGTGTAGTATTTCATCCACAGTGACACGTCGCGCAGTGTACCGTATGTTGCATAGTTTTGTGCGCGTAGTGTATGTATGTCGGCTGCAAGACGCTTGGGCGAAAGAAATTCGGTGGAATAATGTAGACCAAAGTTGATGGCAGGTTTGGAAAAAATAATGAGGTTTAGTGAACGTGTAAACTATTGGGATTGAAGGTATAAGGTTCATTGAAATGCTGTCGTGATCATGAGGGTGTAGGCGTGAGAAAATAAACGTGTAAATCTAATAAGGGGATTGTAAAGTAAGCCCCTGTTGATAGTGTATTAAAAGGTTGATTATTGCTTGGTAAGGGGTTGCCAGTACACTAGAATCTAGAGCGTAAATAGTTCTCTAGTAGGCCTAACACGTTAGGCCCTATGTTGTTTACAGGCTCAGCATGTGCAAGTTACAAAACACTACGTTCAGTTGATTTCATTGTGTCTTGATCAAAGCGAAATGAAACAAAAACGAAAATTATGCTTTACTGCAAGGGATGTGGTTTGACTATTATTTTAGACAGTAACATTACCTTTGTAGGATTTATTGTTATTGGGTTTATCGTGGGTGTAAAGGAAACTTTTAATTGTAATGTAGATCTACCGCCTACCGGTAAGTTCTCACAATCATTCATACGACATTGGGTCTGTAAAAAGTTAGTTTTATAGAGAAGAGAACAATTAAGAGATTACTATTTCACTTTGTTATTTCAATTTAAATGTCTAACGTTATTCATTCTCATTTCAGGACGATGTCAGAATGTTAATGTTAACATCATGGAGTTTTGACGTGTTGCCGTACTTTCAAGAAGACCTCTCTGTTTGTTCGTGTCAGAGGCGTCGTTTGTGATCTCTGAGATGTCACTGCTAAACATCGACCTGAAGACACACGACACACTTGGAACACCAAACCTCAGATTATTGTGTGTGAATATGAAGATATTCGCAAATGAATGAATATGTTAATCCTGCATTGGAATGCTGTAAAATGATATAGGGCCTATTCAAGTTTTGTGTGTGTCAAGGGTTTTGTTTGGTTTCGAGTGTTGTGTTCATTTGTAGTTATTTACAAATAGTCGTGTGTATCAAACCATGTCATGCAATGACTTATTTAACTCATATTACAATTCAACCTTTTGGTTGCCAATCATGTGATTTTGATAAATGCCATTTATCTATCTATTTATCTTTTTATCTCATGTTTATTACAGTGAGGCTGGTTGGTGGATCAACCCAAAATGAAGGCCGAGTTGAGATATCGTGTAACGGGCAGTGGGGCACGGTGTGTGACTATTACTGGGATATGAAAGACGCGCACGTGGTGTGCAGAAATCTCGGCTACTCATCGGCCTCAGCTAGTTATGGGTCAGCGCACTTTGGGCAGGGATCTGGACCAATCTGGGTTGACGCGGCTTTCTGTGATGGAACGGAAAACTCTCTGGTTTATTGCCTTCGTAATCCATGGGAATGTCATGTGTATGGCTGTACTCACAGTCAAGACGCCGGAGTGAGGTGTGAAGGAGACCGTAAGTTTGATTCATTTATTCACGCATTTCATAATGTAGGCTACTGAGTAACTCAGGCCAAGTTACAGAAATGAAAATAATAATAATATAAAAATCTAAGATGAAAAAAAAAATGATTTAAAATTGAATTAAAGAAGTCTCTCGCTCGAGTTTTGCTTCTTTCTTCATCTCTCTCTCTCTCTCTCTTTATCTTAAGCCAATTCATACAGTGTTGTATGTACAAGCTTGTACGTCTAAATCAATGCACAATCTAGCGGGAGGCACAGTGATTGTGTAGTGTAGTTTTGCATCGCCACACAAATTTCAAACATGCACAAACTCTCCCTAAATATTTTACAAACGAAAGTCCCTACAACTGAGTCTACAAAGTCTGGTAAAAGTTGAATATTTGTTGTTAATTTGAACACTTTTAGACTTATCTAGAAATGACTGTACTACGCTGCCGTGTACGTGTACACTACCATACCGCGGCCAACTGTTTGAGTGCAGCGCAGAGTTTCGATTCAAACCATCGAATTATTTCGAAATGGGTAAAAGTGTCTTAACAGTAAATATTCAACTTTTGCCAGACTTTGACGAGATTCAGACAATCTGTTTTAGGTTGTGAAATATTGAGGGGGAGTTTGTAAATGTATAAATATCACAATACGAGGCGATACGAAACTACAACTTGTCCTACTTACAAGTAAAAGAATGATCGCCCGACCCAGCGCGATGTCGGGCACGAGTCCTAGGGTATAGTAGGACCTATACTATTCTGAAAATCTTCTCTTTTTTTTCCACAATTCTAAGTCAGACAGTTCAGAAGTGCCTATGAAAGACAGAATTGGTATTCTGAAATTGTTCCCTGGAAAAAATTAGGACATCCTTATTCCCGCCCACTGCATTTTCTAATATTAAAGCAAATAAAATTACAAATTTTGTTTGGTATTATGCAAAATTAACCAGTGCGATAATATCCTTACGAAATTATGACGTCTGGTTAAAAACACATGTTTGTCTTCACCCGTGATACAGTTTTGAAAATGTACTACTTACAAAGAAAGAAATATTAAAAGAGAATCGCAGAAATTGTGGAGTGTTGTTGTTGTTGTTTTTTTTTAACAAAAATAAATTAGTCAGTGTATTATACATAAGCTACACGCGTGTGGTACATTGACGGTATGTGGCCGGCAGCTGGCGCGCCGGCTGGATACATCCAGTTAGCTACACGATCGACCAGCGGGCCGGCGCCCGAGGGCAGCGTGGCGGCCAGCGCTACCATCTACGCCTGTTTGCTGTGCGTATGTACAGTAACAAGCGAACGCTATTGAACCTACGCGGATAATTCTTTCAGAGAATATGTACACACATCAATACTTAGTTTAGGCATACATTCATGTATAGCTATCAAGTAATGTATATATAAAAAAGAAGGATCTGTACATTTAAGATTTAGAGAACACATTGGCAAAGAGTTGTTTGCCTTGCATTTATCAAAGCTCAGTTCATGCATTTTGTGCAGCCTGAGAATAATTATTAAAAAAAAAAACCAAACTCCATAAAACATGTTGGCCAACACATTAACACCATTTAAACACAAATTCACGGAATGGGACCTGCCGGTCTACACAACCGAATACGTAACTACATGTATTTGTTTTGTCAGTAGAAAAATAAAAATAAAAAAACTTTCGTGGCAAACAATCATATGACAAGAACATTTGAACAAAAAATGAATGAATAACCAAAATGAATTGAATAATAAACAGGAACACTTTTAAACGATGATTCACCTGTACAGTTTATTCATATGAACGTAGTTAATAGTTTTTATATTTGAAATAACCAGAGAGCAAAACTGAATAATACGTTAACTTGTTATTCGGCGAAATCAAAGGTCTGGCATGATGTTTTGCCTTTATTTATTCGCTGTTCCTTTAATTAGTATATTAACGGAATTTAGGACAGGGTAAAGGCTCTCCTAATAGCTTTTCTTAAATCATTTCCAATTAAGTGCATTCTAGAATATAACAATTTCCTCCAAGGTCAGAAATTATTTTCTTCCTAGATATCATACTCATTAGAATATTTTCCCATTTCTTCCCATCTGTAGGCAAATTTGATAGGAAATAAAAGTTATGAAAAAGGTTAGGAATAAAGTAAGACAGATTTTCAGAATACGGTGTACTTTTTTTTTTGGAAAAATTCCTGATTTTAGAATAGGAAGAAAATCTTACCAAAAATGTTTTCAGAATACGACTACCAGTACATAACATTTTGAAACCAAGCTACCCTGGCTCATACGAGTGTGTTAAGACAACTTGTTTTTTCACGACGTACGTGGTGATGCTATCTCAACGGCATGAACCTCAGAAATTCGACCTGTTTTGCTTGAAACGAGTGTCATTGTAAAATTTGTTCATCACTAAAAGAACAAAACAACCAACTAAACTATCCGGCGAGAATTAATGCGAACATATTGAATGCGTAGCTGTCATACACGCGCACTTGCTGTAAACCTAAACGTGTGGCGGGTAGCTGCGCTGTTCTATAGTATTCCGACCGGAAGCTATTTCCACCGAAAACCGTCCTAAAAATCAACAGGATTGAGAAATGTTTGGTTTTGCAAATGCGGAAAATGATTTCACGCCATGCTTCCCTTCCTCTTTCTCTTTCGTCCTTAATCGAAAGCTCGATAATAGGCATTGACAAATCTTCTGACGATTATCGATGTACAAAGTAAATCTTCCAATGTTATTAAAATTCTTTTCGGTTTGTTGGTTTCTTTCCCACTCTGTTTCTCATGTATTAAAGGAAGCGATAATGCTGTCAACGAGTCTGCTAGTTCTGGTCTCGCCTACCGTATCAATCGTTTTACATATTACAACGTTCGTAGCGAGCTGACGTTCACTCCGACCGCAGCTGACAATAGGGGCGTACTTCAGTGTCATCTCATCGGCAGTGAACGGTCTCGAACCTTGGAAGTTCAGCGTAAGTAATTTAATTCAATATCTGATCTACTAGGACCCCGTTTACAGTGTGAGGCTCGGCCGCGGCCGAGCCGCGGCCGAGCCGCGGCCGAGCCCAGCCCCGCTTCAGTGTAAACGCGCAAAAGGCCAAATGCGAGGCCAAAATTGGCCTCGCATTTGGCCTCGCTCTGGAGGTGGTCTCGGCCTCTTCTTGGTGTAAACGCAAACTGGGCCAAATGCGCGGCCAATTGTGCGGCCAATTTTAGTCTGGCTTCCAAACCCTCTGCCTGTATCTTTCGCTATTCAGGATATTAACCCCCTCAACGTCGAAAACTAGTATAGTTTAAGGTGGTTTTGTCCTGCAAAGGATTTTTTTCCTTCGGCAAAGACCTTTGCCCGAACGGCGACTTCGTCGCCACGGAATTCATTTGGCAAAGGGTCTGAAAACCAGACAATACCAAATTGCGTTTGTTTACAAGCAGAGCGCCACTACGACAAAATATTGAAAGGTTTGAATCAAAAGCGCGGCCGAGCCCAGCACACCGAACTAAAACATATGTTTTAGTTCGGTGGCCCAGCAGTGTAAACGGACAAAATGTATGCACAGATCTTTAATTTTGCACACGGCCGCAACCTCGGGCAAACAAAGGATGCGAGCCTGCAGCGTCGGCTGCTGCAGCCGTCCCCGACACGTCCCCACATGTAGACTTACGTGTATGTTGTGTACATGTGTGCGATGCATCAACTTCGACTTTACCTCCTGGCATTTCGTGTGGCTCTAAATCAATTCCCAACCTTAGATGAGGGAAAATTCTGCTGTGATCAAACGCAATTTGGACTATAGTTTCGATTTTATTGAATTTTGGCTTCGATTTTGTCTTCAGTAGTTCTGAAAATGGGTGGAAAACACTGCTGCTACGGAACATACAACAGTATGACTGCATCACTTCAAACTTCAATGATTTTAAGCATTATGATTGACTATGAAATCTAAACTAGACAACGAATCTCTCATAATCGATATGTTTCCAAGGATTTTTTTTTTAAGTTAGACTCAGACTGATTAGACTTCATGAAATAGAATGACGATTTTGACCTAATTTTCTATTAACAATAACAGTTAGGGGCCTAGCCCTATACTCTAGACTAGATCTAGAGTAGATCTAGAGTAGATCTAGACGTAGACCTAAAATTAAAAACAAAAACAATGATAGACCGATAGACCTAACCTCCCTGACATTCGCAGTAGGCAACATTTACTTCCCCCGTTGACTTATTCATCACGACCCAGGTCTGGTAAGTTGGTTTGTTGAGGTATGTCCGGTCGGCCTAACCTCACTTAGGAAAACACGAAAAGGGCTCGTGTCCGAAACCTCATTGAACTTCAGGCTTGAAACACTCCCATCCGCGAAAAGACGGTAGTCCTCAAATGACTTGTATCCCTTTAGCTTTTCCAGTGATAGTCAGTCCGATTGATGATCAGGTAGTTGAACACGTCAAAGAGTCCAAAATCTGGAATACACTCGAAGTTGGATGTAAACCCAGCGAGCTTGTTAGGATCGGAGAACGAGCAGCCTACCAGAGCGAGCTTCTCCTGCAGTGACCGGCCGGTGTCCGCCCGGGAGAGGTCGGGATCGATGGGCAAATCCAAATCGGCTACGGCAGTTGCACTAGTTTGATGAGTTTCTCCTTGTAGCCGCTTGTGCTCACACCTATATCCCTAAAATACTCAGTTAATTCCTTAACTGTCCAATTCATCCATGGCTTGCTCGAACTTTGGCTAGAACTTGAAGCTGACGCCATCTCAAAGCAAGATTATAGCAAATAAAAGTTGTCGATTATCCGCAGCGAGTAATGATCGTAGACAATACACGCGTGAATGCAAAAACAGTGTGGCGCGCGCGTCCGCGCTTATTTCGCTTGCCCGACTTAGTTACAATCACTAGGGTCGCGTGGGGTTGACGTCATTATGCATATCATTAGTAAACCGGTCTATTGAGGTCGGAATCGGCCGCGGCCGAGCCGCGGCCGAGCCCGGCCCCGCACTCTAAACGGGGTCCATGATCTGCGCGCAAGTCCACATGATATCATGTTTGTTCGGTTCTTTCGGAGTATTGTTGAAAGCTATGCAGGTTTGCCAGGCATGCGATGATTATGACATTACATAACTTTCCTGAGAAGATAATATGCATATGGGCATTTCCACGGTAACTCACGTTACATTTTGAACTCAAAATTAGGTCGTTGATATCAATATCCTTAAAACCTAATTAGTGATATGAGTTACTGTATGTGAATGAGGATCATGCACCTCCATCCTACCTCACAGCAACATTACATCCACAGACTCTTAGGAGAACTATGAGAAAAAACACTACAAATGTCGGTAACTCACGTTACATAATTTGGACATGCAAAAATTTGGCATGTCTTATATTCAAAAGTTTCCTCAAACAAGAAACAGAGAGACTTTAAAGTCTATTGTGTCAAGGTCATGGACTAACAACATACATCACCAAGTATAGTAAAAATTCAAATTGTCTTACATTCTCCAGGTATTGTCATGTGAAGCGGTAACTCACGTTACGGTAACTCACGTTACAGTTTGTCCACATGATCACAAGACAATTTTTTGTCTTAATAATCCAAAGAAAACTTACCAAGACAACTTTTTTTCACAAACAAACTCCATGAATAAAGAATCTAAATTGATTTGAACATTGATCTGACAGTAATTAATCCCATTTTATCCTTGAGATTACCAAAAGGCAGGAAACTTTACATTTAGAATACCAACTTGAAGATAAATTTCATTTTTAATTGAGTCGTTTTCCAAGCTTTCATTTGTACTGAGACAAAATTGTATTCAACAAAATGATATGAAACAGAGTCTATTTCATTAAATTACACTCTTTTCCAGTTAACAAATGCATCAGAAATTGAGGATTTAATTGAGAATTTGATTTGATTGTTTTTTTTTTTTTACTAGATTTAAATGGATTTCAGGCTATCTAGATAAAACAAGTCATCCATAAACTATTCCATTTAATACACTGAGTCACGAGACTAAAGACTTTGTAGTCTGTGGAGAGTTTAAAGGTTCAGAAATGAATATTTCAATAAATCTTTTAACTTTTAAACAATGCAATTTATATTCCAATTATTTGATAATTGTTTGAATTACCTAATAATCAATTGTTTGTATGTTTGATTTGTTTACAAATTCTTATACTAAACTGGTACAGAAATTAGAATTGAACTACAGAAACTGCAGATAGATTTTAGTTATCTGCTACCAGTATTGATCAGTTTAATAAAACATGTTCATAAATGTTTAAGCCTTAAAAAACAATGGCTTTGGTCTATGAAATGTCAAGTAGCCATTATTTCAATTGTACATACATGTAAAAAGTATACCAGTATTTTCTAGAGTAATCAAGCAGACTGAAGCAGTAAATCCCAATGAAAAACATGAATAAAAATATTTTGTGATCAGGAGGCTAACTATTAATATCACAAAATGTTGATAGTTTGCTTTAAGGTACATGACTGTCCAGCTCTTAAAGAAAATGTCTGATAATGAGGTTCACATTCAACAAGTTTTTGGTAATAGATCAGCATGTAAAGTAAATTACAGTAAACATGGAAAAGTTTCATTGTAGGATTTTGCAACAAAATAGCTAAAACCTCAGAGTAGAATAGTATAAAACACATAAGCGTGTCAAATTCACAATGTTCAGTTCTCAAAAATCTCAGAAAAACAGCAGGAAGCGAGCTCCAATCTTAAAATTCTGTTCATACATGTAAATGTTTCAGCCTCATAAACAATGGCTTTGGTCTATACAGGTAGGTATAAACTATGAAATGTCAAATAGTAATCACTTGAATTACAAAAACAAGAACTTTTCAAGAGTAATCATGCAGTGATTATCCCAATCAGGAGGCTATTAATAGTTATCACAACATTTTGATAATTTGCTGGAACAAGGTCCATGCAGCTTTAGAAGAAATGTCTTTTAACAACTTTCGTAACAGATCAGTATACTACAGTACATGCACTGTAATATTAAATAGTAAATATGGAACAGTTTCTTTCAGAAGTTAACATGTGATGAACATGTGTAATTAATACATTGTACATGTAGACCAGTTGGTTTGGTGATGGAGAGAGACCAAGAGAATAACAATCTACTGGAAATAGAATCTTAATACAAGAGTTCAGTAATCATGTACTCATTGGTTACTTACAATCACAGCCTTCAATCATTTCTTGGTATTAAAGAAAAATCATGTTGGTAACTCACGTTACATTGTGGTAACTCACGTTACATGGTAACTCACGTTACAATTTTAAGACCTCTGTTATGAGAATTTGAAGCAAAGACTATAAGTCCCATCATATTTCTTGGATGTGTGCTGCATAGTTATTTGATAATCCAAAATACCATGTCTCAGTTGGGCATAGTAAAATTGCTAGGTTAAAAAGTTCATATTTCGGTAACTCACGTTACAGCAGCTTCTCGAGCTATGTAAGAGCACGCTGGTGTCCAAAGTAATATCTTATATCGAGGTCTCCACTTTATTTACTGCTAGATTAATATATTTTTGATTTGTAAAACCAAACAAAGTTTGATTTGAGCCTCAAATATAAAAAATAATCACAAAGAGCAACAAAAATGCCTTTTTAGGGATTTTTAGGTCAAGAAATGCTTTCTGGTTTCAAAAGGTATAAAAATGCACAAAAGGGAACTTTTCTTAAAGGTAAAGTTGGTTTCACACACTTCAAACTATGGCTAACAAAGTAAGATTATCAGTTGTCCTGAAATATGCGGGTAAAATTTTGGTGGTCATGTCGCACAACTCACGGAAATGCCCATATGATGCAATTATTAAGAATGTCCTTGATCCCAGAAATGTTAAGTCGCAAGCCCCCTCCCCCCCCAAAAAAAAAAAAAATACCTATGGTTATCTTTATGATGTAAAATTAAAGAATGTTGGTGTTCAGAACGAACTTGCTGCAATTTAGTGCAGGACACACGAGGCGCCAAAATTATATTGCCTGTTCGTTAGGCAACATGCATGGAAGCTTTGTCGATTTTTGGGAAATGTTTGTTCGTGTCTATGGCTGCGTTTATCAACTTTCCCCTGTTTAAACGGCTTTCGAAAGCCCTTTCGAAAGCCCTTTCGATAGCCCTTTCCAAAGCCCTTTCCAAAGCCCTGTACTTTTAATGTGCCGCTTGTTTTCTAAGAAGGGACGGCGAAAAGCAATTACATGTACCATCTTAAAGACATTATCTTCCTTTGAGAGTCAC
This sequence comes from Diadema setosum, assembly GCF_964275005.1. NCBI lineage: Eukaryota > Metazoa > Echinodermata > Echinoidea > Diadematoida > Diadematidae > Diadema > Diadema setosum. Next base: position 44,075,346 of record NC_092687.1, on the reverse strand, counting down.
GAGTCATGATGCAATGCCACATGAATCAATTGTCTTCCTATCTGAGGCAGCTCCAGTTTAGCACATACTTCAAATATTTCTGAGTGGCGGCGTGAGACTTTGGCTGCGTTTTAATCAACTTTCCCCTGTTTAAACGGCTTTCAAAAGCTCTTTCCAAAGCCCTTTAGAAACGGCTTCCAAAATAGTTGCGTTTATCAACTCTCTTCGCGAACACGATAACTGGAATGTCACTGCACAGCTGCATTGCGCAATTCGACCCGAGGAGAAGAGTTCACATAAGGCGCGCATCGTTCGTAACTGCAGGACAATACTACAAAGCCGTTTCAAAACACCTTTGCGTTTATCAACTTCAAAAGGCTTTTACAAACAGGTTTCTGAAAACCTGTTTATAGGAAACCTGTTTGGAAAGCCACAAATTTGCGGCTTTCGAAAAGGCTTTCCGAAAGGGCTTTCAAAACAGCTTTGCGTTTATCAACTTGTAAAAATTCCTTGAAAGCTGTTTGGAAAACCTGTTTCTGCCGAGAAAAGGAGAGTTGATAAACGCACCCTTTCGAAAAGGCTTTCCGAAAGGGCTTTCAAAACAGCTTTGTGTTTATCAGCCCGTAAAAATTCCTTGAAAGCTGTTTGGAAAACCTGTTTCTGCCGAGAAAAGGAGTTGATAAACGCACCCTATGATGAGCAGATTTTACGTACATGCTTTAAAAGCTATATCAATACTTGCCGATGACAATTTAATGGATAATTTCAGGATTAACTTTAAAAAGCAGATAACTTTGGATCATACTTTTTTGATTATTCAATGTACTGAATTCTATCAACATCGTTGAATGAAATATGAGGATGAATTTTATCATCCGTCTACATCTAACTCTCGTCGTCTCGACAGACCGTCCAGCAGACAATATCATCTTGATCAAGATCGTTGACAACGAGGACGGACAAGAAATTAATGGCCTCAGGATCACATGTGACGTCGACCCACGTGACCAACCATTTCCACCAGTGGGAATATACGAGATTGCAGTGAATGACGTCATCGAGTCAGCTTCAAGCTCCCCTTCCTTGATCCTTGAGTCCATTCCGAGTGAATGCGTTGAAATCTCCTGCACCGGTATCAACGACATCGGAAGGACGAACGCTACAAAGATTTACTGTCCAAGACGCAACCGTAAGACAATAAAACGTTCCATGATATCGTAATTTTTAAATCCCAAAGCTTTTGTGATTAGTACAAGGAAAAATCAATTTCACTTCATTATTATACGTTTTTCTCTCCAAATGCAATTGACATGAAGCCATTTTTTTTTTTTATGTAAGGATTGACAATATACCAAACTCGTTAGTACTATACCTTTATTGCTGGTAATTGCACGTTGATCCACTAGTATTATATACTGTAGTCTACACATTACTTGTGTCCATTCATGCAATTGCTATGATTAAAGAAATCCAGGCAAGTATCGGTCTTATCACTATAAGATTTTTATATTAATATCTTTTTTCATATCCCGAACTAGTCTGTTTTCAATTGGCAGTAGCAAATTTGTTCACGTGAACACAAGGGCCATGGTTGTAGAGTAAGTTGTTGTACTTGATTTTTATACAAGGAAGGTTTAAATTTTAAGATTCAAATGTTTCTCGGGAGTGTTAAGGTGTTAATTACATGTTTTTGGATAAACAATGCAAATTTTGTAAACATAATGATTCTATGTGCATCGTCAACCAAACTCGTCAGTGTCTGGCCCGTTAATAGAATACAATGAGGATAATTCTCCTTCAACCGTTCAATGGACTTTGTTCACCTTTGACCCCTCAAATTCTTGATGGGGGATCTTCATTTTGTTCATCAAGGATGTTCATGAGTTGTTGAGATTGCGAAGTACCTGAAAATTAAAGACACAGTCAAAAAAAAAAAAACAAGAACAAAACAAACAGATTATGTACAACTATATGTGTTGTGTTTTTTTTCTTTTAATTCTTAGGTCACGCGCCTCCAGCGAGTGACATACTCTCCATCGAGACCCAGGAGATCAATGGGGAAGGAAGCCAGGTCATTCTCGTTATTACGTGTCACATTAGTCCCGAGGACCAGCCCTCCCCACACCTTCACACATACACCATCGCAGTCGACAACACCACGCTCTCCTCGTCCAGCATCACCTCGGCTCTCTTCAGACCACACCCACACAACAGGTGCATCAATATCACATGCTCGGGGACGAACGGGATTGGTTGGACCTTCACCAGTCTCGAGTACTGTTCGACTTTCGGCTCGGAGAGAGGTTAATCTACTTTTGTTATTATATGATTTCATTCGCCTCTGGACTTTTATAGAGCACGCGTAAAAAAAAAAAAATAAAATAAAATAAATAAATAAAAAATGTAAAAAAAAAAATGTGGATGATAGCTCCAATTTTGTCTTATGTTTGACTCTAACCTTCATCCATACATGCTAGATGATATATTTTTTTTCAATATTCCTATCATATTCAAATTTATACCTAAAAAATTTAATCAAACTAATTCAATTTACTTTCGAGGCTTTGTGTCATTTTTTCACTCTTGTTTTGAATATGGTTATGATATGTTCTTGAAATGACAATGTACGAAGTAGATAAAGTATATGAAAAGACGTGTGTACAGAATGGTCTGGGACTTGTCCGTTTATCCTCGATTATCCCGTTAATTGTGCTCTGTCAAAACATTACGGTCATTATTTTGGTTTGGCCATACAGGTCCCATTGCTTGTCTACATCGCGGAGCTCTTCAGAAGTCGTCGACCACATACGCCCTGCTCTTCACAGCGTTGTTCATGTCGATGATGACCTATGTAATCGTGGTGATGAAAAGAAGAAAAATTATCATCCTCTGAAGAGGTACTATAGACTTCCTTTTCTTCCTTTTTTACTACATTTTCTTCCTCTCATTTTTTTTTTTCCTGACCGGTACTTTTTCTTTCTCTTTTTCTATCCTGCCTCCTACATCCCCTTGAAGTGCTCAAAAATATTTTTACTCTTTTACCTCTTTGCCTTAATCTTCTTCTTCCCACTCTTTTCTTGCCTATTCAATATCATTCTTATTCATCGTTGGCATCTTCCTCTTCTTCTCCTTCGGATCTTTGGTATGTAGCCTTTGAAGTTCCCTTATTGCCAATCATTAAGATGCATGGAAGTAATTGCAAAGGAGAGCTAAGGGGGGCAGGTTTTATAATTTCAAAGCTTTATTTAATACTGACTGGACGCGTGAATGAGAGAAATGCGTCTCCATCTTGTACTCATCCTCCGTGATTAGTTTCTATCAAAGTGTAGAGTAACAAAACTATTTTGAGACAACGGCATTGGAAACGATTCCCTCGTAACAGTAACCAAGAATAACTGAGCTTTCTATTTCAATTCGATTTTCCAAAGCGGTTTTTTTTCAAAGCTTTCTATTTCAATGCGATTTTTCAAAACGTTTTGTGCGGTTTGCTGATGTAGTAATGATCACATGCAAACATATAGACCTAATTTTTAACCTCTTGAGGCTTTACTTGTATATCTAAACACTTTAAATAATAGAGGCATTTTCCTATATTCAGATGTGTCTGTCTAATGTCCTAACCTTCAAATTGTTTCTGTCATTATCTTGTGTATTTTTCTTATAGATGGAGAGCATAAACTGGAATCGTGGTTTCATAATTACATGTTTGCCATTTCGTTCGACAAAGAAAATCCCCCCATTGACGGATATGACAGTAGAGGATCGTAGTTCATAGAGTCTTAGATCCATGTTTCAGTCGAGATCTTACACTATTTAAACACTAAAACGGACGGAATACGTATAGCCATAATGTACAAAGAGGTGGAACTCATGCAGCGAATTTGACTATTGTGTCCTACTATACATAATGGTATACTTTGTTTGAAATGGACGTGATCTGTAATCAAAATAAATTTACTGGTCTCTTTTTTTTTTTCTCAAATTAATCGCATCTCAATTTCGGGTTACTGCACGGAGAAAAAAAAAAAATCACACTTTCACATCAACATTCGAGATTTAAAAGTAGTAAGGTTGATGATGATAAACAGAATAAGATGAACAAAAAACCAAAATATTTCTCATATTTGTAATTACGTAAGTGATGTCGACTGCATAATGGAATGATATAGGAAAGAAACAAAATTGTGAGTGAGGATCTTGCATCTTCCTATTTTTGATTGTCAGACCTTGTTCTCAATGCTGAAAGACAGTTGAATGAAGAGACGTTTAGTCCCCGACACGAGGACAATTTCTTAAAACCCTCACAAGTATGGTTTACTGGTTTTAAAATAGGACATTACTTTCCTTCTGTATCCAAAGAATTGGATTAAAGTATGATCAGTTTAGACTTGAGTGATGAAAGGATTGCATGATTACAATTAAGCCTTAATGCAGTAGTATATATAGGATTGTCATTGTAAACGCATTTTACGCAGTAAAGACTTCTTTTGAAGATTAAACAATCACATTTCTATAACACTTGTTTCGTTTCATGATCTATAGTGTGCATACAAGGTGTTTAAATTCTCAGTTTGTCCAACAGAGAGAAGCGAAGGGCAGAATAGAAATCACGGTGACGAATTTTATACCATTTATGAACAGTTTATTTGAGTGTATAGGGAAGGATATTGATAAAGGCGCCTGTAAGTTGATTTTCAAACTAAAAGAATAGAGCAATGATTTGAAGGAGAAAAACGAAGGTGGGCGAGTGACGGACGTGACATCAGACGCTTGTGTGTTTGTATGTATGTATGCGTGTATAATGTACGTATGTATGATTGTGTGCACACGTGTAGGTGTAAACCGTGCAATTTTGTGTATAATCATGAAGTAGGTGACTAATACTATTCATGTGTAAGGCAAACTGTTGCACGTCTTAGGATGTGAGTGTATTGATGGTGTTCAGGACTTTGTTTAATTTGACGACAGAGAATGAATGAATGGTTTGAGAGAGGAATAGAGAGATCAAGCTAGATGTATGGATAGATGATTTTAACTCCTATCCCATGAAATTCATGCAAGACTGTATAGGTACATGTACCATCTATCAGTGTGCGTAGCTATACGGATGTATGTTTCTATGATTGTATATCCTTATTCATGAAATTCATGTAAGACTTTACGTGTGTATGTATCATCGTTCAGAGTGCGTAGCTATGTATGTATCATTGATGCATACATTATTATGAGAGTGTGAAGACGAATGCAAACATTCATTCTCGTATCCAAGACGTATTGACAAACGGAATAAGAACCTGTCATAGTCATTGATACAAAGGCCTAAGTATTAGGCCTACAATAAAATACGGGTTAGATATTGCGCGGATAGTCTCCCGTAGAGTAGTTGTACTTAAAATACAAAGATCTACGTGAAATGGATGACCCTCACCTTACGAATAATGTCCATCTTCTCCACATTACTCTATCAAGGATTCTTTGAATTCTTTTCTCTTACTACCTCTTGTCTGAAATCAAAACCTTACCACTCAAGAAACCAATTTCTTCTGTCTTTGTTTGCATTATTATACATTTTGCCTTAACCATTAACCATTGTCATTACATTCCCGTTAAATACTTGACTTATATACCAAGACAAGAATATCTTTAGCCAGTGTGTTTAAAATCAAAAGCAGATGGTGTATTAATATTCTAAATTTACGAATTTATAAACCATGCGCCGTAACATCCTAGCCGATTTTCCGAAAACAAATTTAATCTGGGGCCCAGCTATCAAACCAACCTTGAATTGTGGTACTTTTTTTTTTTTTTTTTGGGGGGGGGGGGGTGTATCATACATTATATCAAGTACGGAATAGGTTATATACTTGTACATTAAAAAGCTTCAAGTTTTGAAATGCGATATGCCCAACGACCGAATATTAGCGAGTTTAGCGATGACGGGTCAAAATACAGTTAGATGTGCCACTATAGATCAATTTATTGGGTGGACCAACATTATCCATCAAAATTGATTCAGTTAAAAGGATGGTAAAGTGTTGGTGGAGGTGAGGATTGGGTTTTAAACTTATTGCAAGCTACCAAGAAAACCGCTTTATAGGTATATACCATTCTTCGACGAACTCAAAGCTTATTACATGAAAATTGGTTCTTGAATGGTTGAGACATCAAAAAGAAGTAAAACAAAGCGAGCATAATAAAAGGAGGGCCCCACCTTTTATTAGAATTGCTCTGCTTTGGATATCTCAGCCAATTCAGAACAAATATTCATCAAATGAACGTTGAATCCTTCTGGAATTGCATGCTCTTTCATAAAAAGGTTTCTGATTTTTTCTCACACACACAAACATACACACACACACACACACACACACACACACTCACAAACCTGACGTTAGGTCTCAACCAAATTACTATACGACCCTTTTAATCCATCTTTTTTACACTGACCTATGTGAAATAACATGCAACATTGCAAGCGAGTACTAGTACTACCTTATCTACCATAGCTCTGGTGTTAGCCATTATGGGCTACGTTTGAGTAGGCGGCTTTTACGCAATATTTGTGTATCGTTGCTGTCATTGATTACAATGGGTTAACCTCTTGATGCTTTAAACACTTTAGTATCGACGAGCTGTTTTATGGAACGGATAAAAAATACAACACACACAATGCAGACATAAAAACAACAATGACTTGAAATACCGGAGTGTGATTGGCTGTCGCAAAGACAATTAAGTTTATTCGGCTCTGCTTCAGTTCTTCAGTCACCACAAAGTCCAATGTAATAGTGGTTACTTCTGTAAATTACTCTATAATGAAGGTACAGAGCACCCCGTTATAGCGAAATCCTCGGGACCGGCATTTCTCTTTCGTTATAAGGAAATTTCGTTTTAACAAAGCAAGGAATTATAACGGAATCCATGCGTGTATTACTCAATGAATAATACACTCATTCACTGGAAAGCTTTGCCAAAATGGTTTAAATCATTTAATGTTACATTAAACACAGAGCATAAAGTTGATTGCACGTTCATGCCTAGTTTCGAAACATCATTACAGAGATGGTTATAGGATTCGGTTACAGTTCGTAATTTCAAAGTTCGTTATTACTAAAGGTCGTTATCCCTAACAATCCTTATTACGAAGGCTCCCTATTTGAAAGGTTCACCCTTCTAGGATTCGTTACTATAAGTATTCCGAAGATAGTTACTCTGAAAATGAAATAAAGTTTCTTATCCTGAAGTTTCGTTCTTCAATAGTTATTTTGAAGATCGTAATAAATTTCGAAAGTGAGATAAGATCCCTCGATTTGAAGGTTTTCAATCTACCCCAAAGAAAATAAAAAAGGATTCCTAGTCAGGTTTGATAATCCAATAATGGGAATGATTCGGGTTTTTTTTTTTTTCGAAGGTTCGCTTGTCCGAATAAGATTATTCAATCTGTTCTTCCGAAGTTTTGTTAGTGTGCTCACCTTTTCTCTCTCTCACTCCCTCTCTCTCTCTCTCTCCCTCCCTCTCTCTCTCTCTCTCTCTCTCTCTCTTAGATAAACGAACCTTATTTCATCTTCCCTTTTACAAACATAATTATGGAATAATGAAGATTTCTATCATTTTCGGATGAAAAGGCCTTCGGAATTAAAACCTTATTTCATTGTGGAAAAAACGAAACAATGTTCGCAATATTACGAGCCCTCATTGCCGAATTAACGAACATAAAGCAATAAGAATTTTTGTGTTTCGTAGGGGCCTAATGACGAACCTTCTTTCATTTCGGATTAACGTATATCCAAAGTTCTCTCAGAAACATTGCGTGACACACGGAGCGAATGCAGAGTGATTTGAAGCGTCTGCCCATCCATGCAGACTCTCTGTAAACGTTTCTGCCGCTACCTTTTTCTTTTTTTTTTTTCGTAAGCGATCCGTATTAAAGGACAAGTTCACCTTCATAGACGTGTGGGTTGAGTGAATGAAGCAATATTTGTAGAACACATCAGTGAGAGTTTGAGGAAAATCAGACAATCCTTTCAAAACTTATGGATTTTTGAAGTTTCTGCTCACTCAAGGCTGGATGAAAAGACTACTATAGCTTGTGATGTCACATGAGCACAACGATATAAAGAAAGAATAAAGAAAATTCAACATATTTTTACGATTCTTGCATAACAAAAGAACACTTGATTTCTCTCCTTCAGAAGGCAGGGGGAATAAAATTATCCTTAACATGTGTCAGTAACAAGTCGAAGAAATGTACACTTTATTCAAAAAGTGAAGTTTTGTGAAAGTCTCTTTTTATTTTCTCTAAATCGTTTTACGCATAATTATGACATCATACACTGTAGTAGTCTTCTCATCCAGCAGTGACTGCGCATATATTTTAAAAATTTATAACTTTTGAATGGATTGTCGGATTTTCCTCACCTCACGTCAATGGGAAGAGTTCTGGATAAATTTCTGAAATCATTTGCAGATTTTGAGGTTTTATTTTCTTCGTTATTATTCGCACCTACTATGGCAGTGGCCTCCCCTCTCGATGCTGGGCTATAAGGTGCGTAGTCATATTGACCTTTGAACTCGGCGGAGGAGCAATGGAAGAGGAATCGTCCGATGTTAAGAACCACGTACCCACCGATGAGAGCTCCGATGACAAACGCCCTCAACCATTCATTTTTCACCAACATCATGACGTCGGAGGGGAGCCGTAAAAACTCAACCTGTAATGTAGAGTATGATGACAAATGAAACGCAATTAAGTACTAGTAACATACAGTAGGTAGAGTAAAAGTGCATCGGATATAATCATCGGAGTAAAGTAACATAAACAAGGAAGAAAGTATAATCATCATAATATAGTCGGAATGCCAGACGCTGAACCTTATTTTACCGTCTGTCAAATGATTTCATCCCATTTCGTTTGTGATGAATCCGAATCTGGATTATGAATTTCTTGCATCCTTGAAGGTTTTGAGATATTCAAGATGATCTTCAAGATGCTTACCCTATACATTTCCTTAGAAATAAAATGGAGAAAAATAGGAAAGAAAAACAAAACTGTTCTCCTGTTTCGAGAATGCTGAATCCGAATCTGGATGATTCAAGTCTGGAATCCTCATTGCCCGAGGAATCTGAAACATTAAACTGGAGTCATCCTAAACATCTTAAAACTTCGAAGGTTGCAATAGAGAGTTGACTCTATTATCATTATATTCAGATTGTAACCTTATACAGAGGGTAAAACCATTAAAAAAGCAGCAAGAAGAACACACAGAATACAGACGAACGGTAAAACCATTCAGGAGGCCATTGAAATGTAAGTTTGGAGCACAGACTGTTTCTATACCAATATTCGAAATTAATCAGAGTGATGATGTCTTCGCTTTGACGTCACCACTATAGTACTCCATGCGTATGATGGTATAGATGTAACAACAGGAGTACGATAGTTATACGACTGTATCTCGTGCCAGTCGGGACAGATTGAGTGAAGGAAGGAGTCGGACGGTTATGTCTGTGAACATAACAAATGAAATAACACCTGATTTTTTTTTTCTGTGAAATCCACCTGATACTTGTTTGTAAAAATATGATAGAAAAGGGAGACATTTCTCATTCTTAATAAAGATGCTATACCTTAAATGAGCCGAAATTGAAATACATAATGCAGTGTGGGTAATGTGGATCATTGATTCTCATTGTGAATTCTTTAAATTGCTTTATATAATGTTTCAGTAGGCCCTAGACACATGCATTGTTTTCATAGTGGCTTTTCTTAAAGTCAATATCATCAATAAAATGTATAAAAAGAGACACAAGATTCTTGCTACCTATATGCCATGATCACACTTTAGATAATCTTTAGATCCTGTTTTCACCGCAAGTGGACAATTTGTCATTAAAAAAAACCAAACAATAACAACACACATGAATTTTCCCACATGATATAAGAGGCAAAGACTATACATGCCTTGGCATTCTTGGTTGAATTATGACCATTTTAAATGAAATTTGTATATTGTGCATAGTGAAAAACAAAAAACAAAAGTGATATATGCCGTAGTTAAGACAGATTATTACCACTCAAGACTTTCCTTTGAGAATATTAATTTGACTTTTATTTCTTGTAATACTCTGACTACCGTCCATTTTGCCCCAAAATCTATAAGAATTTTCTGTAAATCCCATATTTTGTTGATGATTTGATACGTTGTATCCCTTGTTTGTTAAATGATATATTATTCTTTTCCACCTTTGTCGATAAGTAATAAGGGCTGCAGGCATATTAGGCATAAGGGGCAATTCCATATCATTTGATATAAACTAGAAAAAAGATAAACCAGAAGAAGAAGGAAAAAAAGCAATAAAAGTTCCACAAAAAAAAAAATCCGACCAAAAATGAAACATTTGGGGGAACTTAAACTGTCAGGTGTTCTCACGAAGTAGACCTACTAATCTGTTAGGATCATAGGTACGCCTATGTGTTATTATAGTCGAAGTATTAAACGAGGGATAGAACATAATGATTTAGTGAGAAATGTCCTCTTTTACTTTCATATTTCTGCTGCAAACGAGTCTTATGAAAGATAAAGACATAAACCCCAGAGTACAGTATATGCTATATCTTTGACAGGTAAATACTACCACGCCATTTCCATTGAATGCATCACTGCCTCAGATATCTACACAGGATTTCCAAGTATTAGATAAAGTTGCAGAATACCGACAAAAAAAAAAAAAAGGTGGCAAGAACAATTAGTAGTAATTGGTGCAACGAACAATAAACACATGAAAAAAAAAAACGATACAACGTCATGTAATAGGTAATTCCTACCTATTATTTTGTGTTTTCCATTAAGCCTTACAGAACCAAATCTTCAGACAAGATAATGCACGTATATAACAGTATGCCGCATTTTTTGCAGTGTAGTATCGACGAGATGTTGATTTTAAGCAAAGGATAGAAAGAATACAAAAGGATGCAGACATAAAAAGAACAAGTCGAAATAACGAAGCATGACTGGCTGTCGTGTAGACAGTAAAGTTTATCTAATTATTCAGCCATCATAATGTAACAGTATATCCATAGGTGACTGATGAAAGTATCAATGAAATATAACTATAGTAAACTATAGTAAATGACAATTGAAGCATCTGCATCGGGCTTCTTAGTGTACTGTTATATTTCCTTTTTCTGTGCCCCACCGAAACAAACAAACAAACAAACAAACAAACAAACAAACAAACAAACAAACAAATAGACAAATATTCTGATCTGGGAGATCCTGCGGTATTTGCTCAACATTTTTGGTGACGACAGGGTGAGGGCGCCCTTTCACTTTTCGCGTGCAGACATCTTCGCCACTTTGATGCTTGCATAAAACCCCTTGTTTTGTTTTTTATTGTTTTGTTTTTGTTTTTGCTTTTAGTTTTAGTTTTTTCTTCAGATTCGTCATAGAGTCTTGGGGCAGTGCAAAAGAAGATTCCATCTCTTGAATTACAGGCTCAGGTTAAATTTTGAGTAATATTGATCAAGAGGAAATGATTACGGGGAGGTATTTCCAGCCATACCCACAATCGTTCGTCATAAACAACGTGACAGAGAGCCGATTTGTCTCTGTCATACAAAGCTTTTTCTTTCTTCTACTTCTTTTATTCTTTCTTTTTTTCTGAGAAGAGCCAGCGAGTTATAGCGCCCTCTTGAGAGGCTGTCGTTTGTGAACAATCTTATGGGCGTAGGTCAAAACCAGCCAAATCGTCGGATCCCCTGTAGGCCCTGCAGTGGGCAGCTGCTACACCGAACTGATAGGCTGGTAAACCTAAATGTATCTGATATTGAGGTCTGTTGAAAGCTTGTCATTAATGTGGTTGAGCATGTTCAGTGTGAACGCACCAGACCCACAATTGAAAACATCCAGAAATGTCAAATTTCCTTTCCATGCAAGTTACAATTTTCACCAAAGTGTGTGTGTTTGTGTGAGTGTGTGTGTGTGTGTGTGTGTGTGTGTGTGTGTGCGTGTTGTTGTTGTTGTTAATTTATTATCCCTAATGTATTCACTTTTGTATTATGAGCTGATACTTTGATGATTCCGGAAACAATCAAAATACGATTGAAGATTTAGTTTCAAAAGTAGAATACTTTATATTATCTGATTAAGCGCGTACACACTTGGCATCTTCTTTCTTACTCTCTCTCTCTCTCTCTCTCCCTCTTTATTCCTTTCTTTCTTTCTAAGGATTTATTTCAATGACGCCGGTGAGTTTGTTTTTTGTAGACTTCGAAGTCTTCATTTTCTCTCTCTTTTTTTTTTTACATAATCATTGCTACTTTTCATGATATCAAGCTCCTATCATCAGCAAGGGGTAAAAAATAAATGTCGATATTCATTTTGCTGTTCAACTTAAAGAGCAATTAAACAGGAATTCTCCAAACTAATTTGTTTGGCTACTCTGTAAGAACCATGTACCAACAACGAGTGAGATGAATGCCAGTGACAAACGCCCTCAACGCCTTGGTCTTCAGCAAAATCGTGTCTGTGGAGGCAGACGGAAGTCACCCTACAATGCATGCAGTCCAATACGTTTAAGGTCTTACAGAACTTTCACTGGTGGTATTGGTAAAATACCATTAGTGGTAGTATAAAGGATTTGGTAAAATAATCTGAGGGACTCATAAGACGAAATAATTATATTGACAGGTCGCGCTATAGGTACATGTGTTTCCATGCTTGTTAAAGTCGAGACAATGGTAGATAATTATTACATTGATAGCGTTGATCATGTTGATAACAGCATAAACATCTTGTAGCTGCATTAAAGCATTACTTACGATTGAGTTGTCATTATAGTGGTGTAGGTGTAGTGATCGAAGGAATCTAAGGACAATAACGTCTGTGAAAATTCTTGAATGTAAAAAACGAATGAAAAATGAAGAAATATAATTATTGTGTGTAAATAAAGCTAAGACATATTAAGGTTTATTCCCCCTCAAAAAAAAAAAAAAAAAAAATACGGAGCTTTAGTTTTTCGCGACGGGGATGTTCGGGAGGGGGGGGGGGGAGGGACCAGTTTGAGCATGCGAAGAATCGCGTATCAAAATTGATCTATAAATTTTATAGCTCGCGCGCCTGAGTTTTCACTACACTCAATGTCACTGACATAGTGTGTAGTTACAAGTTTGTCTACTTTTGGTTAATGCACTACGCGCTTGGTATCCTCTCTCTCTCTCTCTCTCTCTCTTTCTCTTTCTTTCTCTGAGGATTTATTTCAACGACGTCGGTGATTTTTTTTTTTTTTATGAATAAGAAGAATTCTTTCCAAAATCATTTGCAGACTTCGAAATCTAAATCATTTTATTTTGATAATTGCTACCTTTCATGATATCAGGCTCCTATCATCAGCAAGGGGTCAAAAATAAGTGCCGATATTCATTTTGTGCTTTAACTCAAAGATCAATTAAACAGGAATCGTCTAAACTTGTTTGGCTCCTCTATAAGAACCACGTACCCACAACGAGTGAGATTAGTTCCAGTGACAAACGCCCTCAACGACTTGTTCTTCAGCAAAATCGTGTCTGAGGAGGCAGACGGAAGTCACCCTACAATACATGCAGTCTGATAGGTTTAAGGTCTTACAGAACCTTCACTGGTGGTATTCACCGCCGGAGGAGCGTTTCCAATAGTGGGGGGGGGGGGGCACTTCCTGGTTTCATGAGCCGACAAGTAAAAGTAGTGACACATTCCTGGGCATGTTGCCCGGTTCCGCCGGCCCTGTATTGGTAATATACCATTTCAATAGTGGTATAGTAGTACATTGTATAATGGATTTGGTAAAAGAATCTAAGGAACTCGTTAAAGAAGAAATGTATTCATACGACGTGCTAATGTATGTATGTATCTAATATAGTGCATGCAGATATCCATGTTTGCATTAAAAAAATGCCAACAGAAAATATTTCCTATAGTTGACCATTAACTGAAAAATAAATCTGAATCTAAATAATAACATAGTGTTTCCGTGTATGAAAGTTGAGACAGTGGTAGATAATGTATCATTACATCAATAGCGTTTATAACAGCATAAACATCTTCTAGCGTTTATAGTCTTATGTGGTAGAGTTATCAATAGTCACGTGGTGCAAGTGTAGTGGTCGAAGGAGTCTAAGTACAATAACGTGTGTGAAAATTCTTGAATGTCACACAATAGCGAATGAAAGGTGAAGAAAATATGTCATATTGTAGACTTATATAGAACTAAGACATAATAAGGGTTATTCCCGACAATGTTCTCTGAAATAGCAACAAATATGATAAGTGGAAAAATGCTTAGCTTGACCTTGATGTAGAAGGAAAAAAACTATGATTTCTGAAGTTGAGGGTTATTGTTTAATTCAGTCTATCGTCTTGGAGAAGGTGATACATAATAATTATGATCGACTGTGTTTAAAGCCGGGATGATTGTTGTCTTACCGAGGCAGCGATAATATCATCTCGTTTTTACTCTCACTGACACAAAGCGTGCAATTAAAAATATAAATAGAATTCCAACGTTAACGTCTGTCTTGAACAAAGGACAGGCACATAAATTATTCGCGTGAAGATATCAACTTTGTCGAATTAAGGCCTCATGGAATCTGATGCAGGTTTTCAAAATATTCCATCTTAAGGTGTTAAGATGATTCTGTAAACACAAACACTGATGCCATATAGACCTACCTTCAAGTTAAAAAAAAACCCGAAATATTTGTTTACTAAAGTTTTAATTTGCAAGATTTGTAGCATCCTGTTGACAGTTTTGGACGAGGGTGAGTCAAAAGTTTGATACACACCTCACTATGACGTTGAATAACATTCTAATGGATTCTTTGAAGGGTCATTAAGGCTGCGCAGTTTTTATTTCTCTCTCTCTCTCTCTCTCTCTCTCTCTCTCTCTCTCTCTCTTGAGATATACATATAATATATAAATACACACATAGTCATGACCGTCCATCACAAAACCAACAAAAAGTCGCAAACCTTGATTGTACATGTGGACTTAAAAAAAGGTGAAACGTGTCAACCAAGTCAGTCTTGAGTTTTTCATGTTTTCTGAAAGAGTATTCTTCTTCTACATTATTCTTACGTTTGGGGTCATAAAATGAATCGGGAAGTGTGTTTTCAGCAGTTTTTATACAACCCTTTTTGTAGAGTAGTGTGATCAGGTATGTCTTAGAGGCCCCTTTTCATATCCTTTGCACACTCTTCACTTTCAACTATAATAACTTTTGAAGGCAAAATGCTACTGCTTTGAAAGTTTTCAGTAATCATGGACAGAATGTGTTAATAAAACATATTTAATTTCAGCTTTATCTGATAATCTCTTCATTGTTGTTGCTCCGGTTGTTAACATCCTCTTTTTTGTCCAATTCATCGCATATTTTGCACGAGTTGGTAAAGATTAAGTGCTTGAATAGACCCTTTACTTCAGAGCCTCTTTTCTCAGTTCACGCTTTTCTAGAGTGTGTGCATTCTTACTTATATTCAGATAGGTTACGAGAATCCATTTGAATTGAGTTATACATCATTTTAAAGCTTAGAGTCTGTTCTTTCAGAATTTGCCCTTAACTAAAAAATCATGCCGTTTTGTTGGTTTTGTGATGCAGGGTGACATATATTATTATATACACAACATGGATGCATATACAGGTAATGTATGTGCACGATTGATATGACTGTGAAATTCAAAGCATGTATCTGCGCACACAGTCACTGTGCATGTCTGCTATGTATATAGTAACATACAGTTATACAGCGTGTACATTTTCACGAAGAATCTGTATATAGAATGACAAACGTCAACACAAAAACCGGAAAATTGGCAGGCAGTGAAAACACGCGCAACAAACAGTGAGATTCTCTACGCGGATATGGCATGGTTGTGAATATATTACAAGAGCATTTGTACGTTATTGATTCTTTACACAAAACATGCAGTAATGATATTTTACACTGCAGAAAGTCGGGTGTTAAATATGAAACACCGAGCTGGTGTTAAATTTCCGGTGCTCATTTGTGGAATTACATTAACACACAAGGGTTTCACTTCAAAATATACTTCTTTTTTTACTTTTTTTTTCTTTTTTGATATGTAATACTTCCTGTTCATCGTGTTGATTTTGAACTTAAACATGACGAACAAGAAATCCTCTATAAAGTACTTGATTTTTGGAAACAAATCGTGAACATTTACACCACAGTAACACCAGAGGGTGTGGTCTCCTATTCACAATTGGCGTGTGTAATACCATTGAATTGAACACCAGTAATGTCAATTCAAAACCATGATATTGGAGTGTCATTGTTAATTAATACCAGCGCAGTGTCAAAAATATCACAAACTGTACAGTGTCAAATTAACGCCCCGAAGTGGCACAGGTGAACACTTTCCAACACCGTTACATTATACTTTCTACACCTGTCGGTATACTGGTCCTGTATTGACACTGAATTGTTAAATCTAACACCAATCCTTTTATTCAGTGTACGTAGTGCCTTGTTTCCCATATTTTATTGATTTTTCCCTTAATGACCATGTATTCAAAGTTATGGCATTTCAGCATCATTTCTCTTTTAAATTCGTTCAGATATGGTCCATTGACTTTCGGGTTTTTTTATAATCTATTTCGCTAAATGAATATACTGCTTCTAATAAGATATCTCTATATCAAGTCCTTTTTATTCAATGAAACATAATAACCCGATTATTCACGTTTGTGTCTTCAGTTATTTTATCGATTAGAAGTCATGTTAAATTTGTCTTTAGCGGACTTATTAATGATGAGCAAGAATACAAATTATTTATACAATGCAAATAAAAATTTCAAACCAACAATATTATTCAAGTCCGTAAAACATACGGACTTTCTTCCTGAAAATCAATTTGCCAATTTTATTTTTCAACTGAGACAAATTCATGTAGAAAACGTGCTTGATTGATTGGTATTTGTAGAGATAATCAGCACCGAGCACGTTGAAATTAATTAAACAAGAACGGATTTGTCGATATGACTGAACAACGTCGGACAGTAAACATACTCTTATCATGCCACCATTGCTAAATTACTTGAAACTGCATGCTATCCGAACCGTTAGAAACAATATGAACATAATAGAATGTAAATTGAATGTAAAGCTCTTATCAGCAAAATATTAACGAAAGGGATTGCGGAGAATGTAACTGTAATTGTTTTCAGCTATGACATGAATGCAAATGTGTCTGCAAAGTATAGTCACTATTAGCAACAGCATGATCAAACATATGTCTCATAGATAAGAAATTTATATTTGAAACGTTCCAGCATAGAATTGTAAGGTGAATATTGGTGAAGAAGGCATTAAAGACCAAACTCTAGTAAAGGATTCAAGCGCCGTGTCGAAATTAGATTGAAAAGCGTCTGACAAGATGTCTTGTGACGTTGCGCGGAGGAATATTGATGATATCTTCACGTGACTTGTCCCTTTAATATACGCCTATACCTATCAGTGACTCAATAAAAACAAGGAAGTTTGGAGGCGAAATAGGATTGAAACCAGCTTTCAACCAAAGGACGTAGACAAGTAGTGTATCTCCGGAAACCTGAAAAGAAATTTCTTCTTATGATTTCCACATTATTGTAAGTACAGCACGACAATAAATAACGTATAGAAGACGGGGTATGTCGAGTTTCATTTTTTTTTTTTGTCTGTCAAACTGCTACTTTTTTCTAATTATTGATACCCATTCTTCTTTTCCAGATCACTAAAGTTGAATACAACAAAATTGTGCGTGGTGAGTAATGAATGCTTCTACTGATATGTTATGTATTAAGCCTATTATACATCTTTCTGAATGCCTTATATTGTTTTATATATCTATAACATGACAACTGGCCTATATATTAAATTCTGTCGTCTTTACTTTATCCAGCAGGTTTCTCATGTTATCCAGGAATCTCATCAAAATGATTGACAGCCGAGTTTTGGTTCAGGTCGGGATTCTTCTCATGAATATTCACAATATCGGTAAGGAGTACGATATAATCTAGTTATTAATTTTCATTATTACATCGCTCGTTTTTCCGTAGATTGATGTGAATGTTTAACATGCACAGCTTTTCAATGTCTGAAAATAAAGATGGCAATGCATAAAGGTGATAAAAGACTGAGCTTATAGCCATATATCATTGCTGTAATTTTCCATCCATAAGTTGTGTATAAACTGATGTATTAATTAATTATTATTAGTATTTTTACTCTTGGAACCCACATTTTACCCCCATATACTCCCCTTATATCTTGTATTTAAAATGTAATAAGTCAAATTGATGCAATTGCCCGCAACAACTGATACATTGTCTACCTGTGTGTGCGCGCGCGCGCGTGTGTGTGTGTGTGTGTGTGATTGCGGAGCGCGAGCGTGAGGGTGTATGTGTGTTCACGTGTGTGCGTGTGTGTGTTCATCATTTTCTTCAAGACTCAGAATAATTCCTCTTATTTTCTGCTTATATTCTTTCAGTTGCAATGACAATGAACCTCGAGGTACCCACGCCTCTCCAGGCTGGCCGTGAAGTCACAGCAGTGTGCTCAGGAAATGACATCCACGGCTCGGCTGCTCTGACATGGTATTTGAACGGCGTCCAAATCCCAAACGGCTTCACCACCACCAGCGAAGTCAGCCGAATCGATGATTTCTGCACCTTTACTGAATAGAAAGGTCGCAAAAACTTGAAATACCCTCAGTCATTAACATTCTGCAAAGAAAGTGCGACAGAAACGTTCATCGAATCTTTCTGGGCCATTATAAAGATGACAGTTTTACCGCAAACCAGGAAATAGCTCCAAGACCATGTTGAAATGAGCAGACGTTTTCGTCTTTTTTCAGAAACAGATAACAAAGGATAATATTTTGTTGAGTCAAAACAAATGCAATAATTTGCCGATTGAAATGTCCAATGAGCTTGGTTTGCCAAGTTATAAAGTTTCTTATATCATAATAGAGTGTAGATAAAGAATTTGCAGCTTTAAAACTCACAGGAGACTTTTTCTCTTTCTCTCTCCATTCTTGAATAAACACTTAAAACGTGTCTCTTAAGGAATAATTTATTCTTTAAAAGTTGTTGTCAGTTGTTGCTCAACAACATTGACAATGTTTCTAAAAGTATATGACAATATGAATGACGCTGTAAATCTATGAACGTATTCTTCACGCCCACTCCTCATCGATCTGTCCACATACAACTAAAAAAGAGTGCGCTACCTTACGAGCAGCTCGATCGGATGTGACCTTTCACCTACATTCAAGTCAGGAAACCAAAACCAGCCGTTTTTTCATTATACGAACACTATATTTGTTGGATTAACGCAACGACCTATCCTGCAAAGTATCACAATGCAGAACCACAGTCCACTCTTTCAAACTTCAGCCGAATATCATCATAAATTTGATTCTTTGGAGACACGGTGGTAAATATTTCCAAGAGAGACAAATGGCAGAACTGGAGGCTTTTATAACGGACCCTCTAACTACACTAGACTGACCGCTAAAAATAGTCAAATCAAATTAAGATACAAAAAAGCCTATGACAGGTATGTCCTTAATGCATATAAATATCGCAAACTGACTGTGCCTTAAAAGACACACCAAATGGAATATAAAATGGAAATTACTCTTGTAAAAAGACATAAGATTTCTGCCCTGTGGTTGTAAGGGTTATAATTAAATTTTTTGTCCCTGTGCAAAAGCATCGTCTCTATACGTCAAAATTGATTTCTGCATCGACACACACAGACACACACACACGCACACACACACACACAATCCTAGACTAGATGGAAAAAAATGTGTGTGACATCTATAAATTATTATGGATTTTCTATGGAAACTATTTAGAAGACAATAACAGTTTTAACACGTAGAAACATGCTTAATGACAAAGACATTCAACACAGATGACAAAACGTTAAAGTAATGGAGTTTGAGATCGGATGTCAACTTTAACCAACTGTGATGCAAGTCGGGAAGGGTAGAATTTTAACACCGGTTAAAGTAAGCACTCTGTGAAAGCTATAGAGCACCGTGTTTGATTCCTTATCGATCTTACCCGACTTAAAATAACTCCTGAGGGTGTGAAATTTTCTGTCAATTACTAACTTTGTATAGCCAGAGGCAGTACGTGCTGTGAGACGAATGAACTCTAGAGCATAACGACCACTCTGTGCTAGAGACTGCCGCGACAAATGTGGGAATACGTGTCCCGGATATGCGGGTGAGTACATGCGGCTTAAGTACTATAGTAGTTGGATGTGTTCCAAAATACAAACAACACCAGTACACTTGCGAACATAGTCTATTAGACGACACATGTAGAATATGTACATGACCTGGAAAAGCTGTTAAAGGTTATTAATTCGTATTCTATAAGGGTATTTTAGTTTGGTTGCCACCTTCGCAATCTTTGCCATTTTTTTTTTCTTAGCCTATGATTAGCATAATCACTGTCATCAGCATTGTGTGCAATATTGTTAATTTTGATACAGGAAGCCTGAAAACAGAGATAACACGACTTTTCAAGATTTTTTCCAACCTTAGGAATCTATCTATAACACCTCTTTACACTTCCAAATGTTGCAAGTGTCTAGGATAGCATAATTAGCATAATGAGCTAATTTGCATAAATATGTACAATAGTAGATTGCACTAGATGACACCAAAAACCATGTATTTGACCTGGAAAGTTTTAAATTACAGTGTGTTTTGTTGTTGTTTTTTTGCTTCATGTCTTACATTGTAGATGGGCATTAAATCATATCAAACTTTCTTGTCACCTTGGCGACCTATAGGGCAATTACAGTAAAACGCTTAAATATAGCATATAATATTCACCTAATTAGCGCAATAATAATAATGTAGGCCTATATCTATATAGGCAATCTCAATGCAGGAAGCCTGAAACAAAAAGAAAGTACTTTTTTCATTAGGTTTCTACGACAAGGTGTCCATTCAATAACATCTTTTATATATAATTATTTTCAAATGGTACGAGTGTCTATCATAATCATAATTAGCACAATGAGCCAATTTGCATATTTCATTAGTTTAAATGCCACCAGACATTATGTATAATGTGCCCTTGAAAAGTTCGGAAATACAAGTTTGTGTTCTTGTTGTTGGTCTTGGGTAAACAGTGTAAATCACGTTTCTCAATGTGTCAGAAACTGCGTTGACGTGTTGACGGCATATTACGGCGATAGATCGGGAAAATAATTGTTGGGGATCGGAAAAGTTCCTTATTTTTCAAGCAAAATGTTTACGAAGCTTGGTACACACTTTGGTGTTGTCAGGGGCGTAAGCAGCGGGGGGATGTGTGTGCATCCCCCATGCAGCTCACAAGGTTGGGGATGACATGTATAATCATTCCCCCTCCCCCCACCTTTCGGGTATTTTTTTTTTTCATTGGTAACTGGCGTTCATTTTTCGTTTCTTATGATTACCACTCTTCTTCTTCTTCTTCTTCTCATCATTATTATTATTATTTTATTGATATTATGATTGTTATCATTATTATTATTATTAGTATTATTTTATTATTATTAATATTCTATTATTATTATTATTATTATTATTATTATTATTATTATTATTATTATTATCATTTTATTACTATTATTATTATCATAATCTTCGTCATTGTCACCTTATTCCCATATTTTTGATCCCTAAAAAAAAAAAAAAAAAAAAAGAATCTTCTGCCTCTGATGGGACGGTGTGACTAAATGTTTATCAAGAGACGTTTTATTATTATTATACAACTTGGTAAATGGGGTAAACACGTAACTCTTTACTGCTATTGTTATCATTATAATTTGTATTATAATTTGTATAGTCTCGAGTATACTCGGGCAAGTGTCTATGGAAATCCGCGTTGTAGCAAAATCAGCCCGTCCACAATGGGTTACGTAATTGTTTTGTAATCTTGGAACAAGCACACCTGCAGTATAAGAGAGCGCCTCTATCATTGAAGGGCGCGTTCTGTTACCGTATCACTCAATATTTATTTCGCTCACTCTTTTGATTGAAAACTTTCTCACAATTCCACCAAAAGAGTGAATCAGATCGTTGAATTTCAATTCTAAAAAATCAAAAACTACCACGTGAACGAGGAAGAACTCCATCCCACGCCTTCCCCCGCTAGTTCCACCGCCATAAACTTAGTAGACAGTGAAATATCACGATTTATACAATAAGACCTACATGTCTGAATGTCCTCAGCAGTTTAGAGTATGCTGCTGATCGTTAAATTTCAGTTCTATGCAATTAAGCTCGCTTGAAATCATCGGACACAATGATGCGACGTGCTGATTGCTTAACGTGAACTTATCGGCTTTTCCAACTAAACGGGAATGGAATGTATCAGTTTTTACAACCAAACACTGATTATAGACAGAAATTACTCGTGATATATTGCGTTTTGTTACAAAATAATTTTTTTATTCAGATCGGTCCCACATGCAATTACTTAAATCACCGTTAAACATCGATTTTCATTTTTTTTTTATGGACTTATCGGTTTTTTGCTAACAAGCTCTTTATATTGATATTCAGTTCACGGATTACGTTGCTACCCTGTCAACGTTTTGTTTGATTTTACTTTGCTTTACTTTGTTCACTTTTACTTTTTTCTTGTCCCTAAAGAGAGCCGTTATCAGGGTGAGCCTTTCCCTGCCAATTAACACATGAAGGACCAAGGTCCTCTGTTGTTAGCAATGATGAAGTACTGTCTTCTACCTAATACCTTTATACCCACAGTTTGCTGACATATTATAGGCCAGTAATTGTTGAAAGTAATGAATAGGGGCATTGAGGGGACTTTATTGTAATGTTTTGATCATTGGTTAGAGGTATTTTTATCATGTTGGGCGATGCTTTGAAAAACAGGAGACATATTTGTGTGATTTTCCTGTTATATCTTTCATTATCTCATTCTTTGTCACCCATGCATGCATCCAAACAAGCAAAAAAGTCGCCAAACATGGATTATAGTTAAGGGCAGATTCTGAAAGAGCAGACTCTGAGCTTCAAAATGATGCATAAGTAATGTATACAACTGCTCCTTTCCGACCTAGATGTCTAAATAATGGACAAAAAGTACACATTTTGGAAAAGTCTTTACTGAGAAAAGAATCTTTGAAGTTTATGTTCTATTAGTGCTTAATCTCACTATTTTGCAAGAGGTGCAATTAATGAGATTAAACAAAAAAAAGAGGATCTAAAACTTTGATAACTACAATAAAGGAATTATCAGATTAATCTGAAATTTTCCACACTGGTTAATCACATTCTATTCATGGATACATATACTACAACTTTAAATACAGTAGCACTATCCTTTCAAAAGTTATCAGAGTTGCAAGTGAAGAGTGAGTAAAGGGTTTTCATGAAATGAAAAAGGGTCTCGACATGTCTAAGTCATAACGGTCTACACCATTCTAAAAAAATATATTGTGTTCTGTAGAAACAGCTGAAAACAGTTTCACATTCGTTTTACAAACTCAAACTTTAAAATAATTGCGAAGAAGAATTTCTCTTTCTGAAAATATTGAAGGAGAGCGATTATAAGTTCACCCATATCACTTTTCTTTTTTTTAGTCCACAAGGAAAATCAGGGTGTGGCGATTTTTTTATTTTTTTATTTTTTTATTTTTTTGGTTTTGTGATGAACGGTCACATTATGATCATAATTGAACAATTTGTGTATAGGCTGCATAATGGAACTTCTCGTTTGACCCATTGACAACCTCAGTTTGAAAACAACGCCATAACTCGGTATACTTCATTTGTCTGTGCAACAGGGAATAAACCCTATCACAAGCATTATATACGTTTTATGGGACTTTGCACTCACTAACTGTTAAAATTTTTAACGCAAGTGATATACCTGGTTTATTTATTTATTTTTATTTTTTTTGCAAATGAACCTGTTAATGCTACCATACTCGTATCTATAGGCCTATGCTCTATAGGACAATCATCTTTGTATGAAGTATGTACTATTTATGTATTATGTAAAATAAATGTTCCATTAATGTAATGCGTGTATTATGTATTTTAAATTGGTAGCATATAGGCGTATTTGTCTTTTTTCCATAATATTTCAACTATCAAGTCTTCCCATTGTGGTTATCAACAACATCATGAAACCCTGAATTTGAGAACGACCCAAGCCATAATGTGGTCAATCATCTTCGAAAACCATGTACTTGTTACGTGTAATGATAAACTTGTAATAATCATGCAAAATTTGCAGAATTTAATTCTGTATACTTTTTTTTATTTGTATTACAGTCAACATTGTGTATTTGGATGATATTCACAGTACATTTGAAAAATAAATAAGAATATTAGTATGTGACTTGTTTTTTTTTTCCCTCGAATGTGATGGAGTGTGATGGACTTGGGACTTGATACTACATTGTAGTATTATGATTGTATGAAGGTTTGTAAGATAATGTGGGGAAGGGGGGGGGGGGTACTATATCACCCTCTGCATGCATCGCATGCTAGTATGCTCGCTATTCAAATACACACTGTAGCTAGCTAGCTAGTCTAAGTAGCTAGTTAGCAGCAAGCATGCAAAGAGTATTAATAATAAGAATGATTCTTATTATTAATACTCTTTGCAGATTATCTGATGGTCAACTCTCCCGCTTTTACACGGCCGCTGATGAAACGCAAGTGGCTGCCGCCCTCTAGCGGTGAGCGGGGATAATCGAACCTGGGTCGGAAGCACTGAAATCCATCTACTTCCAGTGATCAGACTATACGTCTGGCAGGCTTGTGTAAACCTATAGGAATTTTTAAATTATAGGCCTTTTCAGCGCTCTTACTTTCAAATTATTACTTCTTTATGTAAATGAAAGTATACATTTCTGGAGTGAAAACTAGTCAAAGAATCCACTGTTATATCATATTTTCTCTAAAACTATGAGGGTATTTTTTCTCCTTAAGAAAATGGCAAGAATTTTTGTCAACTTTACATGTTCGCTGAAATGTTTGATTTTTGTAGTAAGCATGGCTATATAACCTCACTTGAAAATCATGCTACAATTCTTATAAGGCTTATCATATCTTGTTTTTAAGCAATTAAAAATAAAGGTTTGAGTTGACAGAAAAGGGTTTAAAACATATTTTTACGGGTACCTCTTGTAGGTTAAAATTTCGAATTTAGTTACAAAATTTTCTTAGACACAATACACGTTTTTCTTTTAAAAGAAAAATATTTATATTAAGGAACAAAATAAACAAACCTTTAGCAGCTAATAATATCACAGCTTATCATCATGACTATAATTTTATACTTGTAATTCGATCATTTCCCGGATCATTCAGGGTACACAAGCACAACAGTGACTGCTATTCAACACTGCATTTACAGAACAGAGAGATGGGTTAGATATAAACTGGAATTCTGCTTATTTGGATTTTCATGATTGAAACAACAACAATAAAATCATGGCAATACACAATATTAATTCAGAGTTATACATTCTTAGGTTCTTTATTCAACAGAATACTTAACAAGTAGAGTGAATTATTTGACTACTATATAAGAACCGGCGTAGCAAGGGGGGGGGGATGGAGGCAGTCGCCCTCCCCCCCCCCCCCCTCCCAAAGATTTGGACCGGGGATTTGGAAGGCGGGGGGGGGGGGGTGAAAAATAATTGTGTGTATAGGGCCCCGCTACTGTAAGCATGTGCATGACTAAGCCGCTCCCTTTCAACCTCTGATTAAGATGATAATTTTCACTCAAAGTGTGCACCAGATCGTTAAATTTCAATTCTAAATAGCAAAATCTCTCCTGCGTGGGAGGGGGTATCCCCCTCTCACATCCTCCGCCGCTACACTTCGGCCCTTTTCCTGGCACATTTTGATTGACAGATTCAAAAATGTTTCTTTAAGTTTGCATCAGATCCATGACTTCAATTCTATCAAATAAAAAAGTTCCCTAATCCTCGTTTAATTTACCATTCCCCCGCCCGATCGCTGTAGGTTATCCATTCATTTAGACTCTGTGAGCACTTTGGGGATTGACAATCATTTTCCGAATAATTCCAAAAAAAAAAAGTGCGCATCATTCTATAATTCTATAATTTTTGAAGATTTTGAAGTACGGTCTCTGTCATAAAGTATACAAAATACCTTTTAAATGACATATCGGTCACTACATAATAAGGTTAATTTTTAAAGTTGTGGTCAAAAGAAGCAAATTTTTCTTATCATTCTCTTTATTTTTCTTGACCATTAATCGCAAATATCTCCATTTGGTAAATATGGACTTATCGGTTTTTGCAAACAAACTCTTCATTTCTTTTTCTTACTTTTTATAGAAAAAAATCCAACATTTCACCAAAAGTGTACTCCAGATCGCTGAATTTCAGGTCTAAAAATCCAAAATCTTCTAAGCGTGGGAGGCCCCTCTCCTACACCCTCGTACAGATATTTCAATTCTAAGTTCCCCTCCCCCAATCGTGAAAACGGATCGACTCCCATGTCCCTTCCATTCCCTTCGCCCTCTCGGTCACTCCGCTCTCTCGCGCAGATTTTTTTTTTTAATGTTTTGGTCCACTCCCATCAATTGTATAAACTGAACGATGCCCCTGGTAATGATTACTTTATTGACTTAAATGAAGAAAATTTAGAAACGCAGAAGTTATCAGAAAATTATTACATACAAAGAAATGAATATCCATATTACATGTACTATTTCATTGATTCCATTTTCGCATTTTGCAGGGCGAGGCTATGTTTTAAAAAGTGAGGGTGTCAAAATCGTTTTTCAAAACGAAAACAAAAGAAAAGCGAAACAGCAACAAAAAGGTGTTGATATTTTTGACGTGCAATTTTCGGCCGAAAGTCGGCTGATAACCCTCCCATCTTATATTTCATGCCAAAAAAAAAAAAAAGAATGTCGGGGATGCAAACATTCAATCCCTTTGTCCTCTGAAAAAAAAAAAAAAAAAAAAAAAAAAAAAACCGGGGGCAGCTCCCCACCAAGCTCCCCAAGCCCCCCCCCCCACCCACTCCATGGTCACACTTTGAACATTGAGAGTTTTCCAAATGCGACAAAATGTGTGCACCAGAACGTTTAACTGCAATTAGTCTTCCTCGTGTTGATAGGAGGTGGAATAAGGCTTATCCCCTCCCACATCCTCCTCCTTTGTCTCCTTCCACATAGGCCTACTTGCTACACTTCTCTGATTGACAATTCAAGATATTCCAGCAAAAGTGTGCGCCAGATCGTTGATTTTCAGTTCAAATTAAAAAGCTCCCTCGAATATGGGAGACGTATCTTGCCACCTACTCATTGCTTGGTCCCCTTCCTGGCAATTTCCGAATTTTTCACACACACACAAAAATGTGCCCAGATCACTTTATTTCAATTCTTAAAACGCAAAATCTCCGTCGGATGTGGGAGGGGGCACCCCTTCCCACACCCTCCCCTATCTAGACCTTAACATACACAGTGATGATGCACACGCGGAATAAAAGCCAAATTTCGTGATTTAGGTTTTAACACTTCCTTGAAAAAAACCTTATTTACTTGCATCATTCATTAATTTTTTTCGGGAAAAATTGTAAGTATTTCATCAAAGGTTTATAATTTGCACCAGATCGCTGAATTTCAGGTCTGAAAATGCAAAATCATCCTGTTGGAGAAGATATTCCCCTCTCTTACACCCTCGTTTTCATTTTTTTTTTTTTTTTTTTTTGGTTGAACGTGATATTCATCTAAATACAAGAAATTTATTTATGATAACATTTTGGGGGCAAATTGTTCAATAATAGGCCTAATCTATATCAAAATACTGCTACCTTCTTAAGCCAGTGGGACCGTCTTAAATTGATAAAACACGCAAAAATGCATCAAATTGCACCGTTTACAACATCAAAGTGTAAAAAAGTTCTCACTCTGTGTGTGTGTGTGTGTGTGTGTGTGTGTGTGTGTGTGTGTGTGTTAGTGTTAGGGGGGGGGGGGACATCCTCCTCCAATACCCTCCCCCTAACCTGGCTACGTCGGTGCTACTATATATAGGCTACTAAATATTATTGTATAATATAGTATAGGAACCTATATACATACAACCCAACTTGGAAACTTGTAAATCGAAATAATGATGAACCTGTTGATGGTTTGGTGTAGCTATTGGTGCAGATTAAAGGACAAGTTCACCTTCATAAACATAAGGATTGAGAAAATGCAACAATATTAGTAGAACACATCAGTGAAAGTTTGAGGAAAATTGGACAATCGATGCAAAAGTTATGAATTTTTTAAATTTTTGTGTTGGAACCGCTGGATGAGGAGACTACGACAGCTTGTGAGTCATATGCGTACAACAGTATAAAGAAAATGTAAAAGAAACTTCAACATATTTTCACTTTTTTCTCATAATAAAAGAGCACTTGACTTGTCTCTTTCTAAAGACAGGTGGAATAATATTACCCATAACATGTGTCGGTAAGGAGTCAGGGTAATGTGTACTTTTTTCAAAAGATGGAATTTTGTGAAATTCTCTTTATATTTTCCTTATATTGTTGTACGCATGTGACATCTAAGTTATTCATACACAGCAGTAGTCTTCTCATCCAGCGGGTACTGCACAAAAACTTCAAAAATTCATAACTTTTGAACGGATTGCCTGATTTTCCTCAAACTTTCAATGATGTGTTCTACTAATATTGCTACATTCTCTCAATCCTTATGTTTATGAAGGTGAACTTGTCCTTTAATGCACTGCACCAATTCCTATATTTATTCATGATTCTCTAGATCTACAGAAAATTCTTTCTTTATTTTCTTCAATAGCCTGTTTTTGGTCTCATACAAACATATCGCGAAAGTGCATGCTCATACAGGCACCTGCATAGTACATGGCCTGAAAACTTCACCCGCTGAAGTATATCCCCGCTGAACGCTAGTTGGCGCACTCTTCCCAGCGTTTCACTTTTCGACCGAGAGTAAATACTTGGCCATCTATCTATGGAGTGTACGATGATCATTGATGATGAGAAGCTAGACTAGCCAGAGAAGCTGCTGCTAGCTAGCTAAGCCCAGATCCTAGCAGGATGGTGAGTCGAGCCTATTGTAAAGTGATATTTAAAGCTGTATTTCGGGGTATTATAATGGCAATTAAGATTATTATTACCAGTGTATGTTCATTGTATAATGTTTGAGGGCGATGATGCTAAGCAATGCTTATTTTTAGGATATGATTTTAGCTGTCAGTTGCCGGCTCCTGCTGCAGCTAGGGTTCTACAGTGGGATTGTAGTTGCATTTCCACTAGGCCTAGTGTAGTATTTCATCCACAGTGACACGTCGCGCAGTGTACCGTATGTTGCATAGTTTTGTGCGCGTAGTGTATGTATGTCGGCTGCAAGACGCTTGGGCGAAAGAAATTCGGTGGAATAATGTAGACCAAAGTTGATGGCAGGTTTGGAAAAAATAATGAGGTTTAGTGAACGTGTAAACTATTGGGATTGAAGGTATAAGGTTCATTGAAATGCTGTCGTGATCATGAGGGTGTAGGCGTGAGAAAATAAACGTGTAAATCTAATAAGGGGATTGTAAAGTAAGCCCCTGTTGATAGTGTATTAAAAGGTTGATTATTGCTTGGTAAGGGGTTGCCAGTACACTAGAATCTAGAGCGTAAATAGTTCTCTAGTAGGCCTAACACGTTAGGCCCTATGTTGTTTACAGGCTCAGCATGTGCAAGTTACAAAACACTACGTTCAGTTGATTTCATTGTGTCTTGATCAAAGCGAAATGAAACAAAAACGAAAATTATGCTTTACTGCAAGGGATGTGGTTTGACTATTATTTTAGACAGTAACATTACCTTTGTAGGATTTATTGTTATTGGGTTTATCGTGGGCGTAAAGGAAACTTTTAATTGTAATGTAGATCTACCGCCTACCGGTAAGTTCTCACAATCATTCATACGACATTGGGTCTGTAAAAAGTTAGTTTTATAGAGAAGAGAACAATTAAGAGATTACTATTTCAATTTGTTATTTAAATTTAAATGTCTAACGTTATTCATTCTCATTTCAGGACGGTGTCAGAATGTTAATGTTAGCATCATGGAGTTTTGACGTGTTGCCGTACTTTCAAGAAGACCTCTCTGTTTGTTCGTGTCAGAGGCGTCGTTTGTGATCTCTGAGATGTCACTGCTAAACATCGACCTGAAGACACACGACACACTTGGAACACCAAACCTCAGATTATTGTGTGTGAATATGAAGATATTCGCAAATGAATGAATATGTTAAGCCTGCATTGGATTGCTGTAAAATGATATAGGGCCTATTCAAGTTTTGTGTGTGTCAAGGGTTTTGTTTGGTTTCGAGTGTTGTGTTCATTTGTAGTTATTTACAAATAGTCGTGTGTATCAAACCATGTCATGCAATGACTTATTTAACTCATATTACAATTCAACCTTTTGGTTGCCAATCATGTGATTTTGACATTACCATTTATATATCTATTTATCTTTTTATCTCATGTTATTACAGTGAGGCTGGTTGGTGGATCAACCCAAAATGAAGGCCGAGTTGAGATATCGTGTAACGGGCAGTGGGGCACGGTGTGTGACTATTACTGGGATATGAAAGACGCGCACGTGGTGTGCAGAGATCTCGGCTACTCATCGGCCTCAGCTAGTTATGACTTAGCGCACTTTGGGCAGGGATCTGGACCAATCTGGGTTGACTATGCTTTCTGTGATGGAACGGAAAACTCTCTGGTTTATTGTCTTCGTACGCCATGGGGATGTGATTACTCATACTGTACTCACAGTAAAGACGCCGGAGTGAGGTGTGAAGGAGACCGTAAGTTTGATTCATTTATTCACGCATTTCATAATGTACTGAGTAACTCAGGCCAAGTTACAGAAATGAAAATAATAATATAAAAATCTAAGATGAAAAAAAAAATGATTTAAAATTGAATTAAAGAAGTCTCTCGATCGAGTTTTGTTTCTTTCTTCATCTCTCTCCCTCTCTCTCTCTCTCTCTCCCTCTTTATCTTAAGCCAATTCATACAGTGTTGTATGTACAAGCTTGTACGTCTAAATCAATGCACAATCTAGCGGGAGGCACAGTGATTGTGTAGTGTGGTTTGCATCGCCACATAAATTTCAAACATGCACAAACTCTCCCTAAATATTTTACAAACGAAAGTCCCTACAACTGAGTCTACAAAGTCTGGTAAAAGTTGAATATTTGTTGTTAATTTTTTCACTTTTAGACTCATTTAGAAATGACTGTACTGCGCTGCCGTGTACGTGTACACTACCGTACCGCGGCCAACTGTTTGAGTGCAGCGCAGAGTTTAAATTCAAACCATCGAATTATTTCGAAATGGATAAAAGTGTCTTAACAGTAAATATTCAACTTTTACCAGACTTTGACGAGATTCAGACAATCTGTTTTAGGTTGTGAAATATTGAGGGCGAGTTTGTAAATGTATAAATATCACAATACGAGGCGATACGAAACTACAACTTGTCCTACTTACAAGTAAAAGAATGATCGCCCGGCCCAGCGCGATGTCGGGCACGAGTCCTAGGGTATAGTAGGACCTATACTATTCTGAAAATCTTCTCTTTTTTTTTCCATAATTCTAAGTCAGACAGTTCAGAAGTGCCTATGAAAGACAGAATTGGTATTCTGAAATTGTTCCCTGGAAAAAATTAGGACATCCTTATTCCCGCCCACTGCATTTTCTAATATTAAAGCAAATAAAATTACAAATTTTGTTTGGTATTATGCAAATTTAACCAGTGCGATAACATCCTTACGAAATTATGACGTCTGGTTAAAAACACATGTTTGTATTCACCCGTGATACAGTTTTGAAAATGTACTACTTACAAAGAAAGAAATATTAAAAGAGAATCGCAGAAATTATGGAGTGTTGTTGTTGTTGTTGTTGTTGTTTTTTTTTTTTTTTTTTTTTTTTTTTTTTTTTTTTTTTTTTACAAAAATAAATTTTAATAGTCAGTGTATTATACATAAGCTACACGCGTGTGGTACATTGACGGTACGTGGCCGGCAGCTGACGCGCCGGTTGGATACATCCAGTTAGCTACACGATCGACCAGCGGGCCGGCGCCCGAGGGCAGCGTGGCGGCCAGCGCTACCATCTACGCCTGTTTGCTGTGCGTATGTACAGTAACAAGCGAACGCTATTGAACCTACGCGGATAATTCTTTCAGAGAATATGTACACACATCAATACTTAGTTTAGGCATACATTCATGTATAGCTATCAAGTAATGTATATAAAAAAAGAAGGATCTGTACATTTAAGATTTAGAGAACACATTGGCAAAGAGTTGTTTGCCTTGCATTTATCAAAGCTCAGTTCATGCATTTTGTGCAGCCTGAGAATAATTATTAAAAAAAAAAACCAAACTCCATAAAACATGTTGGCCAACACATTAACACCATTTAAACACAAATTCACGGAATGGGACCTGCCGGTCTACACAACCGAATACGTAACTACATGTATTTGTTTTGTCAGTAGAAAAAGAAAAAGAAAAAACTTTCGTGGCAAACAATCATATGACAAGAACATTTGAACAAAAAATGAATGAATAACCAAAATGAATTGAATAATAAACAGGAACACTTTTAAACGATGATTCACCTGTACAGTTTATTCATATGAACGTAGTTAATAGTTTTTATATTTGAAATAACCAGAGAGCAAAACTGAATAATACGTTAACTTGTTATTCGGCGAAATCAAAGGTCTGGCATGATGTTTTGCCTTTATTTATTCGCTGTTCCTTTAATTAGTATATTAACGGAATTTAGGACAGGGTAAAGGCTCTCCTAATAGCTTTTCTTAAATCATTTCCAATTAAATGCATTCTAGAATATAACAATTTCCTCCAAGGTCAGAAATTATTTTCTTCCTAGATATCATACTCATTAGAATATTTTCCCATTTCTTCCTATCTGTAGGCAAATTTGATAGGAAATAAAAGTTATGAAAAAGGTTAGGAAGAAAGTAAGACAGATTTTCAGAATACGGTGTACTTTTTTTTTGAAAAATTCCTGATTTTAGAATAGGGAGAAAATCTTACCAAGAATGTTTTCAGAATACGACTACCAGTACATAACATTTTGAAACCAAGCTACCCTGGCTCATACGAGTTTGTTAAGACAACTTGTTCTTTCACGACGTACGTGGTGATGCTTTCTCAACGGCATGAACCTCAGAAATTCGACCTGTTTTGCTTGAAGCATGTGTCATTGTAAAATTTGTTCATCACTAAAAGAACAATAAAACAACCAACTAAACTATCCGGCGAGAATTAATGCGAACATAATATGAATGCGTAGCTGTCATACACGCGCACTTGCTGTAAACCTAAACGTGTGGCGGGTAGCTGCGCTGTTCTATTATTCCGACCGGAAGCTATTTCCACCGAAAACCGTCCTAAAAATCAACAGGATTGAGAAATGTTTGGTTCTGCAAATGCGGAAAATGATTTCACGCCATGCTTCCCTTCCTCTTTCTCTTTCGTCCTTAATCGAAAGCTCGATAATAGGCATTGACAAATCTTCTGACGATTATCTATGTACAAATACAAAGTGAATCTTCCAATGTTATTCAAATTCTTTTCGGTTTGTTGGTTTCTTTCCCACTCTGTTCCTCATGTATTAAAGGAAGCGATAATGCTGTCAACGAGTCTGCTAGTTCTGGTCTCGCCTACCGTATCAATCGTTTTACATATTACAACGTTCGTAGCGAACTGACGTTCGCTCCGACCGCAGCTGACAATGGGGGCATACTTCAGTGTCATCTCATCGGCAGTGAACGGTCCCGAACCTTGGAAGTTCAGCGTAAGTAATTTAATTTAATTCAATATCTGATCTACTAGGATCTGCGCGCAAATCCAAATGATATCATGTTTGTTCGGTTCTTTCGGAGTATTGTTGAAAGCTATGCAGGTTGCCAGGCATGCGATGATTATGACATTACATAACTTTCCTGACAAGATAATAATATGCATATGATGCAATTATTAAGAATGTCCTTGATCCCAGAAATGTTAAGTAGCAAGCCCTCCCCCCCCCCCAAAAAAAAAATACCTATGGTTATTTTTATGATGTAAAATTAAAGATTTTTGGTGTTCAGAACGAACTTGCTGCAATTTAGTGCAGGACACACG
Source organism: Diadema setosum (assembly GCF_964275005.1). Taxonomy (NCBI): domain Eukaryota; kingdom Metazoa; phylum Echinodermata; class Echinoidea; order Diadematoida; family Diadematidae; genus Diadema; species Diadema setosum. Next base: position 44,041,116 of record NC_092687.1, on the reverse strand, counting down.
AGGCGCCAAAATTATATTACCTGTTCGTTAGGCAACATGCATGGAAGCTTTGTCGATTTTTGGGAAATGATTGTTCGTGTCTATGGCTGCGTTTATGAACTTTCCCCTGTTTAAACGGCTTTCAAAAGCCCTTTCGATAGCCCTTTCAAAAGCCCTTTCCATAGCCCTTTCCAAAGCCCGTTCCAAAGCCCTGTACTATTAATGTGACGCTTGCTTTCTAAGAAGGGACGGCGAAAAGCAATTACATGTACCATCATAAAGACATTGTTTCCTTTGAGAGTGACGAGTCATGATGCAATGCCACATGAATCAATTGTCTTCCTATCTGTGAGGCAGCTCCAGTTTCAAAAGCTCTTTCCAAAGCCCTTTCCAAAGCCCTTTCCAAAGCCCTTTAGAAACAGCTTCCAAAATAGTTGCGTTTATCAACTCTCTTCGCGAACACGATAACTGGCCTGTCACTGCAGAGCTGCATTGCGCAATTCGACCCGAGGAGAAGAGGTCACATAAGGCGCGCATCGTTCGTAACTGCAGTACAATACTACAAAGCCGTTTCAAAACACCTTTGCGTTTATCAACTTCAAAAGGCTTTTACAAACAGGTTTCTGAAAACCTGTTTAGGAAACCTGTTTGGAAAGCCACAAATTTGCGGCTTTCGAAAAGGCTTTCCGAAAGGGCTTTCAAAACAGCTTTGCGTTTATCAACTCGTAAAAATTCCTTGAAAGTTGTTTGGAAAACCTGTTTCTGCCGAGAAAAAGAGAGTTGATAAACGCACCCTTTCGAAAAGGCTTTCCGAAAGGGCTTTCAAAACAGCTTTGCGTTTATCAGCTCGTAATATTTCCTTGAAAGCTGTTTGGAAAACCTGTTTCTGCCGAGAAAAGGAGAGTTGATAAACGCACCCTTTCGAAAAGGCTTTCCGAAAGGGCTTTCAAAACAGCTTTGCGTTTATCAGCTCGTAAAAAATCCTTGAAAGCTGTTTGGAAAACCTGTTTCTGCCGAGAAAAAGAGAGTTGATAAACGCACCCTATGATGAGCAGATTTTACGTACATGCTTTAAAAGCTATATCAATACTTGCCGATGACAATTTAATGGATAATTTCGGGATTAACTTTAAAAAGCAGATAACATTGGATCATACTTTTTGATTATGCAATGTACTGAATTCTATCAACATCGTTGAATGAAAACGTGTATATATATATATATATATATATATATAAATGAGGATGAGTTTTATCATCCGTGAACCTCTAACTCTCGTCGTCTCGACAGACCGTCCAGCAGACAATATCATCTTGATCAAGATCGTTGACAACGAGGACGGACAAGAAATTAATGGCCTCAGGATCACATGTGACGTCGACCCACGTGACCAACCATTTCCACCAGTGGGAATATACGAGATTGCAGTGAATGACGTCATCGAGTCAGCTTCGAGCTCCCCTTCCTTGATCCTTGAGTCCATTCCGAGTGAATGCGTTGAAATCTCCTGCACCGGTATCAACGACATCGGAAGGACGAACGCTACAAAGATTTACTGTCCAAGAAGCAACGGTAAGACAATAAAACGTTCCATGATATCGTAATTTTTAAATCCCAAAGCTTTTGTGATTAGTACAAGGAAAAATCAATTTCACTTCATATTATACGTTTTTCTCTCCATATACAATTGACATGAAGCCATTTTTTTTTTTTTTTTATGTAAGCATTGACAATATACCAAACTCGTTAGTACTAGCTTTATTGCTGGTAATTGCACGTTGATCCACAAGTATTATATAGTCTGTACATTACTTGTGTCCATTCATGCAAGTGCTAATGACTATGATTAAAGAAATCCAGGCAAGTAGGCTTATGGGTCTTATCACTATAATATTCTTATATTAATATCTTTCTTCATACCCCGAACTAGTCTGTTTTCAATTGATAGTAGCAAATTTGTTCACGTGAACACAAGGGCCATGGTTGTCGAGTAGGTTGTTGTACTTGATTTTTATACTAGGAAGGTTTAAATTTTAAGATTCAAATGTTTCCCGGGAGTGTTAAGGTGTTAATTACATGTTTTTTGACAAACAATGCAAATTTTGTAAACATAATAATTCGATGAGCATCGTCAACCAAACTCGTCAGTGTCTGACCCGTTAAGGGAATACAATGAGGATTCTCTTTCAACCGTTCAATGGACTTTGTTCACCTTTGACCCCTTGATTTTGTTCATCAAGGATGTTCATGATTTGGGGAGAATGCGAAGTACCTGACAAATAAAAACACAGTATAAAAAAAAAATCAATAACAAAACAAACAGATTATGTATATGTGTGTGTTTTTGTAATTCTTAGGTCACGCGCCTCCAGCGAGTGACATCCTCTCCATCGAGACCCAGGAGATCAATGGAGAAGGAAACCAGGTCATTCTCGTTATCACGTGTCACATTAGTCCCGAGGACCAGCCCGCCCCACACGTTCACTATTACACCATCGCAGTCGACAACACCACGCTCTCCTCGTCCAGCAACGCCTCGGCTCTCTTCAGACCACGCCCACACAACAAGTGCATCAATGTCACGTGCTCGGGGACGAACGGGATTGGTTGGACCTACACCAGTCTCGAGTATTGCTTGGAGAGAGGTTAATCTACTTTTGATGTAATGATTTCATTCGCCTCTGGACTTTGATAGAGCAAGCGTAAAAATGTGTAATGTGAAACACTACATAATGTGGATGATAGCTTCAATTTTGTCTAATATTTAACTCTCACCTTCATCCCTACATGCTAGATGATATATTTCTTCAATATTCCTATCATATTCAAATTTATACCTCAAGAATTTAATCAAACTAATTCAATTTACTTTCGAGACTTTGTGTCATTTTTCACTCTTGTTTTGAATATGGTTATATGTTCTTGAAATGACAATGTACGACGTAGATAAAGTGTAAGAAAAGACGTGTGTGCAAAATGGTCTGGGCCTTGTCCGTTTACCTTCGATTATCCCATTAATTGTGCTCTGTCAAAACATTACGGTCATTATTTTGGTTTGGCCATACAGGTCCCATTGCTTGTCTACATCGCGGAGCTCTTCAGAAGTCGTCGACCACGTACGCCTTGCTCTTCGCAGCGTTGTTCATGTCGGTGATGACCTATGTAATCGTGGTGATGAAAAGGAGAAAAATTATCATCCTCTGAAGAGGTACTATAGACTTCCTTTTCTTCCTTTTCTACTACATTTTCTTCCTCTCATTTCTTTTTCCTTACCGGTACTTTTTCTTTCTCTTTTTCTATCCTGCCTCCTACACCCCCTTGAAGTGCTTCAAAATATTGTTTACTCTTTTACCTCTTTGCCTATATATTCTTCTTCCCACTCTTTTCTTGCCTATTCAGTTCATTCTTATTTCTCGTTGGCATCTTCCTCTTCCTCTCCTTCGGATCTTTGATATTTAGCTTTGTTGAAGTTTCCTTATTGCCAGTCTTAAGATGGATGGAAGTAATAGCAAAGGAGAGCTAAGGGTGACAGGTTTTATAATTTGAAAGCTTTATTCAATACTGACTGGACGCGTGAATGAGAGAAATACGTCTCCATCTTGTACTCGTCCTCCGTGACCGGTTTCTATCAAAGTGTAGAGTAGCAACACTATTTTGAGACAACGGCCTTGGAAACGATTCCCTCGTAACAATAACCAAGAATAACTGAGCTTTCTATTTCAATGCGATTTTTCAAAGCGTTTTGTGCGGTTTGCTGATGTAGTAATGATCACATGCAAACATAAAAACCTAATTTGTATAGCCTCTTGAGGCTTTACCTGTATATCTGAACGCTTTAAATGATAGAGGCATTTTCCTATATTCAGATGTGTCCGTCTAATGTCCTAACCTTCAAATTGTTTCTGTCCTTATCTTGTGTATTTTTCTTATAGATGGAGAGCATAAACTGGAGTCGTGGTCTCATATTCGTGTTTGCCATTTCATTCGACAAAGAAAATTCCCCACTGACGGATGTGACAGGAGTGTAGTTCATAAAGTCTTAGATCCATATTTCAGTCAAGATCGATCCTACACTATTTAAACACTAAAACGGACGGAATACGTATAGCCATAATGTGAAAAGAGGTGGAACTTATGCAGCGAATTTGACTATTGTGTCCTACAATTACAGGGGCGGATCTAGGGAGGACCACAACCGGCGCACGCCCCCCCCCCCCTTTATTTTTTGTTGAAACAAAAGAAATAAAAAGAAAAAAAAATGGGGGGAGGGGTGCCTGCGCCCCCCCCCCTTTATTTTTGTAAGCACGTCCCCTCTTTACGAAATTCCTGGATCCGCCCCTGAATTACATAATGGTATACTTTGTTTATTAAACCCTAACTGCACTGGGGGGGGGGCTGGGAAGCCCCCCCCCCCCCCCCTCCATACTTTTGGCGATTGCATCGCGACCGTTGGGAATTTCGGATTCTCGCTTCATGACTTTTTCCCCTGAAGTCTTGCGCACATTTTGGTACCACTCGATTGTCCATATCGGACCTACCTAGGGGCCAATTAGTATGCGCATGTCATTAAAACGGCTAATCGCTGCATATATTTGTGTACAGTTACATACTGTCAATAGCCCATGGCTTGCATTACTTTATAAATTTTGCTCAGGAATTGGTTTTCCACTTGGTTCATGCTTCTATATTGTTCTGAAATAAATTGGGCAAAGTTTAGAAACAATGATATACATAAGGAATATCAAACAATAGAAAACATAAGAAATAAAAACAATACAAAACATAACAAAAAGTTGGTTTTTTTTCTCGTTTTTTTTTTTCTCTCTCTGAGGGGGAAATTGAGTTTTTATCCACATAGATGATTCAAATAACTCTTATCCTTCAACATGATTTACTGGGCACTCTTAGAAAACAATAAAATACATAACAAATGTAAACAGTAGAAACAAAAGAAATAAAAACATTGGAAAAACAAAAGAATTACAGTGATATTTTCACTTTTTGAGACAAAAAACATGATTCTGTAAAGTTAATTTCAGTTATGGCAAATAACTTTTAAATTTTTCTTACATTTCTATACTTTTTGTATTCATTGATTTTTCTTATATTTTGCACGCAAAATCACATATAAGCTAATTTTTATCTTAAAAATCATAAATTTACATAAATTTGCATAAATTATACTTCAAGTTTACAATATCAGGGACATTAGAATACAGTTGAAAAGTATGGTAGTGCCCATGGGTCCTGTAAAAGGATAATTTTACTTCCAGTTTCATTTTAGTACGTCATACATTTCAAAAGTATGCAAAAATTCATAAGTATTAAATTTGCATATTAATAGTTTATGCAAATCTGCTGTAATTATAAAAATAGATAAGAATTGATTTATTTCACATTTGGGAAACATTATTCTTCATTATTACACAGTTTTCATGTAATTTTGTACCTGTTTAGGCTGAAATTATGAAAATATCCCCCAAATGCATAAAATATGCATTATGAATTAGCTAATTATGCCAAAAATTGCATAATTGATTAAAATAAATTACACCATCAGATTCAGCACGCGAAGATCTATCAGCATGAAAATTTCAAGTTCATCATGCAAGTTCATCGGCCATTGCGTTTCCGAGATCAATGGGGGGGGGGGGGGGCCCGCACGGAGAAAAAAAAATCACACTTTCACATCAACATGCGAGATTTAAGAGCAGTAAGGTTGATGATGATGAACAGAATTGATGATGAACAGAAAACCAAAATATTTCTCATATTTGTAATAACGTAAGTGATGTCGACTGTATATGAACTGATATAGGTTAAAAAAAAAAAAAAAGAAGAAGTTATGTTTCTGAGTATTGGATCTTGCATCTTCCTATTGTTGTTGTTGTTGTTGTTGTCAGACCTTGTTCTTAGTGCTGAAAGACAGTTGAAGGAAGAGACGTTTAGTCCCCGACATGAGGACAATCATTACTTGAAACCCTCACAAGTATGGTTTACTGATTTCAAAACCCGGCATTTCTTTATCCAATGTATTGAATCAAAGCATGATCAGTTTGGACTTGAGTGATGAAAGGACTGCATGATTACAATGAAGCCTTAATGCGATAGTATATAGGATTGTCATTGTAAACGCATTTTACGCAGTAAAGACTTCTTTTGAAGATTGAACAATCACATTTCTATAAAACTTGTCTCGTTTCTCTATTTGAAGTGTGTATTAAAGTTGTTTAAATTCTCAATTTGTCCGACAGAGAGAAGAGAAGGGCAGAATAGAAATCACGGTGACGAATTTTACACGATTTATAAACAGTTTATTCAAGTGTATAGGGAAGGATATCGACAAAGGCGCCTGTAATTTAACTTTTAAACTAAAAGAATAGAGCAATGGTTTGAAGGCAGAAAACGAAGATAGGCGAGTGACGGACGTGACATCGAGACGCTTGTGTTTGTATGTATGTATGCGTGTATATTATGTACGTATGTATGATTGTGTGCACATGTGTAGGTGAAAACCGTGTAATTTCGTGTATAATTGTGAAGTAAGAGACGGATGCTAATACTATTCATGTGTAAGGCAAACTGTTGCAGGTCTTAGGATGTGAGTGTATTGATGGTGTTCAGAACTTTGTTTAATTTGACGACAGAGAATGAATGAATGGTTTGAGAGGGGAATAAAGAGATCAAGCTAGATGCATACATGGATGAATGGATGTATGATTGCAACTCCTTTCTCATGAAATTCATGTAAGACTTTACGTGTGTATGTACCATTTATAAGTGTGCGTAGCTATGTATGGATGTATGTTTGTATGTATTGTACACTGTATATCCTTACCAATGAAATTCATGTAAGTCTGTACGTACATGACGAACCAATGCGCGTATAGGCCCCTATATACAAATGTATGTATGGATGTATGCTTTTATCAAATTTATGTTAGAGTGTACGTACTGTACAACGTTGTATGTATGTATCATCTATCATCAGTGTGCGTAGCTATGTAGGTATCATTGATGCATACATTATTATGAGAGTGTGAAGACGGATTCATTCACGTATCCAAGACGTATTCACAAACGGATTATGAAGTTGGTATATCATTTATACACATGCGTATACAGTACTATAATAAAACATGGGTTAGATATTGCGCGGATAGTCTCCCATAGAGTAGTTTGTGTTCACAAAGATCTACGTGAAATGGATGGCCCTCTTGTCTGAAATCAAAAGTTAAACCTTACCATTCAAGAAACCAATTTATTCTGTCTTTGTTTACATAATTCTCCACATTGCTCTATCGAGGACTCTTTGAATTCTTTTCTCTTATTACCTCTTGTCTGAAATCAAAAGTTAAACCTTACCATTCAAGAAACCAATTTATTGTCTTTGTTTACATAATCATTGTACATTATGCGTTAACCATTAACCATTATCATTACGTTCCCGTTAAATACTTGACTTATATTCCAAGACAAGAATATCTGCTTCAGCCAGTGTGTTTAAAATCAAAAGCAGATGGTGTATTAATATTCTAAATTTACGAATTTATAAACCATGCGCTGTAACGTCCTAGCCGATTTTCCGACGCAGATTTAATCTAGGGCCCAGTTAAGCAACATGAATTTTGTGGTACTTTTTGTTTTTATTTCATTTTTTTTTTGCGGGGGGGGGGGTGAGGGATGTAATCATATAACATGCATTGAATATAGAATGAGTTAAATACTTGTACATTAAAAAGCTTCAAGTCTGAAAATGCGATAATACTAACGACAGAATATCCGCGAGTTTTGCGATGACGTGTCAAATACATGTCATGCCACTATAGATCAATTTATAATTCTTGGTGGACCCACATTATCCATCAAATTTAAGTTATTTGAAGGGATGGCATAGTATTGGTGGAGATGAGGATGGGGCTTTTAACTTTTTGCGAGCTAACAAGAAATCCACTTAGTAGGTAGAGCATACCATTCTAAGACGAACTCAAAGCTTACTAGATAAAAATTGGTTCTTAAATGGTTGAGACATCAAAAAGAACTAAAACAAAGGCCATTTCAAAATCAATTTTCATCAAATAAACGTTGAATCCCTCTGGAATTATGTGCTCTTTCATACTTCATAAGAGGTTTCTCATTACCACACACACACACACACACACACACACACACACACACACACAAACACACACAATGTTGGAAACCTGAAGTTAGATCTCACCCGAAACTATACGATCCTTTTAATCCAACTTATTTCACATTAACGCCTGTAGAGATCCTTGTAATTTGATTTTTTTTCATAATCTTTTATTGATTCCATATTCAATACAGATTTCATGATAAATCGAATCATATATATTACAGAATTCACGATTTAGCAAAACACATTTATAATGAAATCAAAACCAAGCTGTACTTTCAGCAGGAACAGTGCATTAGCAAAGGAAATACAATTCACCGAGAAAAAACAAAAACAACATACACTGCTTACTTGCTTTCATTATAATCAAATGGATCTGTCCTTTTAACATGACAGCGCATTCATTAAAAAAAAATATATATTTATATTAAATGGAGCTGTACTTTCAGCGTAACGGTTCTTCATACAAAGAAATATTTAACACATCAATATGCACCCAAATAAAATCGATATACAACCAAATGGAATCGATATTCCCGTTAATCACCCCCTCCCCCTCCCCCTCCCCCCCTCCCTCTCCCCTCTACCCTTCCCCTCCCTTCCCCCCTTCCCCGTGGACATCTGGCTCCGGGTCCTTCAATACTTATTTTCAAATTTTCCCATTTACTAAAATGAATGGTTAAAGTTCCCTTCATTGATGCTATTTTCTTTTCCTCAAATCTATCCTCTAAAACATTATTTTTTATTTCACGATATGTAGGCGGCTTTCCATATTCTCTACTTTTAAAAATCAAATATTTAACCAAAATTAAAATGTGATTTAACAACTGATGTTTTCCCCTATTATCCTCCTTCCATCCAAACAAAATTTCTTCCCAAGTACAATTTTTAAATTCAACATTCTCTATCATTTCTTCACATGATTCCCAGAGTAATTTCACATGCTCACAAATATAAAATAATTGGTTGTTGATTGGTTGTTTGACATCGATTATTCGGCCCATTTCAATATGACGTCATCATCCGTGCACTTGTGGTTCCATTTACCGTGCAATTTTGGATCCATACGATTTGCTCCATTGCACGCTCACTGAGAGCAGGGAGGTGGAAATCTCTTCCACCTCCCTGCTGAGAGCCCGGCATACTACGCATACGCTTGCATGCGTTTTGCAGTGTATGTACATGCGACAGCGCGCTACATAGCGTATAAAGCGCCCACTGAGCATTCTCGCCATCTCAGATTCTCTCTTGTTTCTAAATTATTGATAAAACATGAAAGGACAAGGATCTCTTCTAGGCGTTATATAAAACAAATAATAAATGTTTTTCATTCGTGCAATGGACAGAATATTTCACTCGGTGAAAGATGAAATTGTTGATCCATTCAACGAGGCTGCGCCTCGTTGAATGGATCATTTCATCTTTCACCTCTTCAAATATTCTGTCCATTGCACTCATAAACATGCATTATTTGTATACTGACCTATGTTGAAATAAAATGCAGACACTGCAAGCGAGTACTATAGTCTGATACCATCTTTTCAGTAAGAGTTTTTTTTTTTATTAGCCATAATTGACTATGATTGAGTAGGCGGCTTTTACGCAATACGTATATTATTATAGATTGTCGCTGTCAATGATTACAATGTGTTAAGCTCAAGATTGATATTTTATCAAACGCTATAATATCGACGAGCTGTTGATATCAAGGAACGGATAAAAAATACAACACACAATGCAGACATAAAAACAGCAACATCAAGTTGAAATACCGGAGTGTGATTGGCTGTCGACTCTGCCTCAGTTCGTCAGTCACCACAAAGTCCAATGTAACAGTGGTTACTTCGATGAATCACTCTGTAATGAAGGCACAGTACACTCCCGTTATAGCGAAATCCTCGGGACCAGCATTTCTCTTTCGTTATTCGTTATAACATAACAATTACAGTTTAACTATTACGCAATCCACGCAGAGTGATTTGAAGCGTCTGCCCATGCAGACGCTCTGTTAATGTTCATAAAATTTTTGCTTCTTTTGACCATAACTTCAAAAATGTACCTTTATTATGTAGTGACCAATATATCATTAAAAGGTATTATTTTGTACTTTATGACAGAGACCGTACTTCAAAATCTTCAAAAACGGACTTATAATCGGTTTTTGCAAACAAACTCTTCGTTTCTTCCGCTACTTTCTTTTTTTTAAGCGACCCGCATTTTGTCATAACGGAGCATATTTCTTTTGTTTTTCTTTGTCAATGGCACTTTGAAAAGATAGCATATTGACGAAAAATTTGTGCCATATACTAAATGGCGATGATTTTGGGGGCCTGAACTCTTACTTCTTTATATTAACACATACTGTAACCGTGTTGTAACGGGAGTGCAAAGTACCCATGGATGTTTCACTATAGATCAAGAAGGGTCTTAATTTTGACTACCATAAAGACGTTTAGTGTTTGCTTCATTTTGTTTTCTATGCCCAAGTAAAATTTTTCCTAACCATTCGTTCAAAGACGAGATTGTGTGAGTGATAGAAGTCCTTCAATTTTCGCTCAACATCTTCAGCTACGAAGGGATGAGGGCGCCCTTTACCTTCACGCATGCAGACATCTTCACCATCGTGATGCTTGCAATAGAAGCCTTTGGTTTTATTAAAGTATATTTTCGACTCGTCGAAATACCTCGGCAGTCCGAGAAAGGATTCGACCTCTTGAAGGACGGGCAGAGGGTTTGTTTCCAGTTCGTAACCATCGACCACGAGAAAATGATCACGGGGAAAGACCTCCAGCCATGCCCGCAAAAGCTCGTCGTAAAGCCCGTGGCGGAGAGCCGTATTAGTCTCTTTAACATCACCTTTATTAGAGAGGAAGGTCTTTTTGAAGCCAGCGGGGTTTAGCGCCCTTTTTAGAGGCTTGCCTCCAGTGACAATATTGTGAACATAGCTCGATACCAACCGTAACACGGGATCACGAACTACTACGATGAATTTAGTCGTAGAGGGCAGCATGGACTTAATAAGCAGTGGAACCCTTTTGTCACGGATGTAAGTTGGTGTCTTTTCCATTGTAAGCTGATACTTCGACGAAACTGGCATAATATCGCGATACCAATCCATGCCACGATTAAAGTTGTCGTTCCAAAAGTAGACTTCCTTCGGTTTATGCGAGTGCACAAGATACGGATGCATGTCGAGAAAGAAGGAGAGCGCCTCCGTCCCGCATTTCGATACACCGATTCCGATCACATCTGGTAATCGTTTTCGACATTCCAGTTTCTCCGCTGCCGATGAATTTGTTTTCCAGTCTGTGGGACACCTCACGTCAATGGGAAGAGTTCTGGATAAATTTCTGAAATCATTTGCAGATTTTGAGGTTTTATTTTCTTCGTTTTTATTTGCACCTACTATGACAGCGGCCACCCCTCTCGATGCTGTGCTATAAGGTGCGTACTCATATTGTCCTTTGAATTCGGTGGAGGAGCAATGAAACAGGAATCGTCCGATGTTAAGAACCATGTACCCACCAACAAGAGCTCCGATGGCAAACGCCCTCAACCATTCATTCTTCACCAACATCGTGACGTCGGAGGGGAGCCGTTCAAATCAACCTGTATTTAAATGCAGAGTATTATGACAAATGAAACGCAATAAAGCACTGGTAACATACAGTGGTTGTAGGTATAGAGTAAAAGTGCATCGGATATAATCATCGGAGTAAAGTAACATAAACAACACGAACAAGGAAGAGAGTATAATCATTATATAGTCTGAATGCCAGACGCCGAACCTTATTTTACCGTCTGTCAAATGATTTCATCCCATTTCGTTTGTGATGAATCCGAATCTGGATTATGAATTTCTTGCATCCTTGAAGGTTTTCAAATATTCAAGATGATCTTCAAGATGCTTACCCTATACATTTCCTTAGAAATAAAATGGAGAAAAATAGCAAAGAAAAACAAAACTGTTCTCCTGTTTCGAGAATGCTGAATCCGAATCTGGATGATTCAAGTCTGGAATCCTCATTGCCCGAGGATTCTGAAACATTTAACTGGAGTCATCCTAAACATATTAAAACTTCAAAGGTTGCAATAGAGAGTTGACTCTATCATCATTATATTCAGATTGCAACCTTATACAGAGGGTAAAACCATTAAAAAGCAGCAAGAAGAACACACAAAATACAAACGAACGGTAAAACAATTCAGGAGGCCATTGAAATGTAAGTTTGGAGCACAGACTGTTTCTATACCAATATTCGAAATTAATCAGAGTGATGATGTCTTCGCTTTGACGTCACCACTATAGTACTCCATGCGTATGATGGCATAGATGTAACAACAGGAGTACGATAGTTATACGACTGTATCTCGTGCCAGTCGGGACAGATTGAGGAAGGAGTCGGACGGTTATGTCTGTGAACATAACAAATGAAATAACACCTGATTCTTTTTTTCTGTGAAATCCACCTGATACTTGTTTGTAAAAATATGATAGAAAAGGGAGACATTTCTCATTCTTAATAAAGATGCTATACCTTAAATGAGCCGAAATTGAAATACATAATGCAGTGTGTGTAATGTGGATCATTGATTCTCATTGTGAATTCTTTAGATTGCTTTATATAATGTTTCAGTAGGCCCTAGACAGATGGTAATTCTTTACATGCAAATGAAATGAAATCATGAAAATATATTAGAAGCATGATAGTAGTAGGACCTAGATACGTAAACAAAAATATCATGAAAAACTGTTCTATTTTGTGAAGTCATTAACATTTTTCGAAGTTAGTTTATTGTGAGGACATGCATTGTTTTCATAGTGGCTTTTCTTAAAGTCAATATCATCAATAAAATGTATAAAAAGAGACACAAGATTCTTGCTACCTATATGCCATGATCACACTTTAGATAATCTTTAGATCCTGTTTTCACCGCAAGTGGACAATTTGTCATTAAAAAAAAAAAAACAATAACAACACACATGAATTTTCCCACATGATAATTATAAGAGGCAAAGACTATACATTACATGCCTTGGCATTCTTGATTGAATTATGACCCTTTTAAATGAAATTTGTATAATTGTACATAGTGAAAAACAAAAACGAAAGTATGCCGTAGTTAAGACAGCTTATTACCACTCAAGACTTTCCTTTGAGAATACTAATTTGACTTTTATTTCTTGTAACACTCTGACTACCGTCCATACTTGCCCCATAATCTATAAGAATTTTCTATAAATCCCATATTTTGTTGATGATTTGATACGTTGTATCCCTTGTTTGTTAAATGATATATTATTCTTTTCCACCTTTGTCGATAAGTAATAAGGGCTGCAGGCATATTAGGCATAAGGGGCAATTCCATATCATTTGATATAAACTAGAAAAAAGATAAACCAGAAGAAGAAGGAAAAAAAGCAACAAAAGTTCCCAAAAAACTCCGACCAAAAATGAAACATTTTGGGGAACTTAAACTGTCAGGTGTTCTCACGAAGTAGACCTACTAATCTGTTAGGATCATAGGTACAGACATAGGCGTACCGTACGCCTATGTGTTATATAGTCGAAGTATTAAACGAGGAATAGAACATAATGATTTAGTGAGAAATGTCCTCTTTTACTTTTATATTTCTGCTGCAAACGAATCTTATGAAAGATAAAGACATAAACCCCAGAGTACATACAGGTAAATACTACCACGCCATTTCCATTGAATGCATCACTGCCTCAGATATCTACACAGGATTTCCAAGTATTAGATAAAGTTGCAGAATACCGACAAAAAAAAAAGAAGAAAAAAAATAGGTGGCAAGAACAATCAGTAGTAATTGGTGCAACGAACAATAAAAACATGAAAAAAAATTACGATGCAACGTCATGTAATAGGTAATTTCTACCTATTATTTTGTGTTTTCCATTAAGCCTTACAGAACCAAATCTTCAGACAAGATAATGCACGTATATAACAGTATGCCGCATTTTTTGCAGTGTAGTATCGACGAGATGTTGATTTTAAGCAAAGGATAGAAAGAATACAGAAGGATGCAGACATAAAAAGAACAAGTCGAAATAACGAAGCATGATTGGCTGTCGTGTAGACAGTAAAGTTTATCTAATTATTCAGCCATCATAATGTAACAGTATATCCATAGGTGACTGATGAAAGTATCAATGAAATATAACTATAGTAAACTATAGTAAATGACAATTGAAGCATCTGCATCGGGCTTCTTAGTGTACTGTTATTTTTCCTTTTTCTGTGCCCCACCGAAACAAACAAACAAACAAACAGATAGACAAATATTCTGATCTGGGAGATCCTGCGGTATTTGCTCAACATTTTTGGTGACGACAGGGTGAGGGCGCCCTTTCACTTTGCGCGTGCAGACATCTTCGCCACTTTGATGCTTGCATAAAACCCCTTGTTTTGTTTTTTATTGTTTTGTTTTTGTTTTTGCTTTTAGTTTTTTTCTTCAGATTCGTCATGGAGTCTTGGGGCAGTGCAAAAGAAGATTACATCTCTTCAATTACAGGCTCAGGTTAAATTTTGAATAATTGATCAAGAAGAAATGATCACGGGGAATTATTTCCAGCCATATACCCACAATCGCTCGTCATTAAGAACGTGGCAGAGAGCCGATTAGGGTCTGTCATATAAAGCTTTTATTTTCTTCTACTTCTCTTACTTTTTTATTTTTTCTGAGAAGAGCCAGCGAGTTATAGCGCCCTCTTGAGAGGCTGTCGTTTGTGAACAATCTTATGGGCGTAGGTCAAAACCAGCCAAATCGTCGGATCCCCTGTAGGCCCTGCAGTGGGCAGCTGCACCGAACTGATAGGCTGGTAAACCTAGATATCTGATATTGAGGTCTGTAATAAAGAGTTGAAAGCTTGTCAAATGTGGTTCATCATGTACAGTGTGAACGCACCAGACTCACCACTAAAAACATCCAGAAATGTCAAATTTCCTTTCCATGCAAGTTATAATTTTCACCAAAATGTGTGTGTTTGTGTGCGTGTGTGTGTGTGTGTGTGTGTGTGTGTGTGTGTGTGTGTGTGTGTTGTTGTTGTTGTTGTTGTTGTTGTTGTCGTTGTTGTTAATTTATTACCCCTAATGTATCCACTTTTGTATTATGAGCTGATACTTTGATGATTCCGGAAACAATCAAAATACGACCGAAGATTTATTTTCAAAAGTAAAATACTTTATATATGATATGATGAAGCGCGTATGCACTTGGCATCTTTTTTTTTTTCTCTCGCTCTCTCTATCTCTCTCTCTTTCTTCCTTTCTTTCTCTCTAAGGAATCATTTCAATGACGCCGGTGAGTTGGTTTTTTTTTTTCTGAAGTCTTGTGGAAGAATTCTTTATAAATTTCCCAAATCATTTGCAGACTTCGAAGTCTTCATTTTCTCTCTCTCTCTCTCTTTTTTTTTAATAATTGAAGAGCTCATTTGCAAAAGGGGTTAGATCCATTTTTGATGAAAATTGAGTTATTAGCATCACTACACAGAATTCAAAATGAGTTAGCTACAGTGAAAATTTCAACTGCAAACAACCATTTGAATAGAAATTATTGCAAAATTAGATGTAGATTTTCCATACACTTCTGTACAAATTCTCACAAAGAAACCTTTCTTTTTTCTAAGTACTAAGTACTAAAAGTGGATCTAACCCCTTTTGCATATAAACTCTTCAATTATTGCTACTTTTCGTGATATCAGGCTCCTATCATCAACAAGGGGTCAAAAATAAATGTCGATATTCATTTTGCTGTTCAACTTAAAGAGCAATTAAACAGGAATCGTCCAAACTAACTCGTTTGGCTACTCAACAAGAACCACGTACCCACAACGAGTGAGATGAGCTCTAGTGACAAACGCCCTCAACGACTTGTTCTTCAGCAAAATCATGTCTGAGGAGGCAGACGGAAGTCACCCTACAATGCATGCAGTCGAATACGTTTAAGGTCTTACAGAACTTTCACTGGTGGTATTGGTAAAATACCAT